>NW_026931030.1:0-127500 GCF_032062105.1 Saccostrea cuccullata | reverse complement strand
ACACTTGGCTTAGTGATGGAGAGTTGTGGCCCCTTAACTGCCTCAAATTCTGTTACTAATGAAATGGCACTCTCTAAAGTCTTAGGATGATGTAAAATGACATGAGATCTAATTTCTGAATTCCCAATTCCACTCATAAACTGCTCTAAAACAACTATCTCCCTATCAGAATAAGCCATATCTGGAAAAGCTAAGTTTCCTAACCTCCTAAGCGCAAAACCATAATCTGAAGGGCTTTCATTCTGTTTTCTAAGACGTGACCTAAAGTCTACCCTATGTGCAACTACAAGTTCTTTCGGACAAAACCTACTAGATAAGATAGATGTTAAGTTGTCATAATCTTTTCTCTGTTCTTGAGAAAGGTCACCTAGAATTTTCTGTGCCTCCCCCCTTAATGACATAACTAGCTGCTGGGACTTTTCTTCATGAGACCAATTGTTCCAATTAGACACTTGCTCAAAATGAACTAAGTAATCCTGCCATGCTACATTTCTACCATCAAACTTGTCTGGTTCTTTTTCTCTACGTTTAGGTCTACCAAGATTTACAGGGGTACTGGGCAGTGTAGACATATTTGTCTGTGACCTACTGAGATTCTCACTTCTGTCTCTCTGTGCAAAGTTTATTTGTGCAGGTGAGGTACTCAAACTCTCTGTTTCTCTCACTCTAGCTAAGGGTGTCACTGTCTCTCTTACAACTTCATTCTGACTTGCTTGCCTGCCCCTATCATTACCTTCAGCAAATGACACACGACGTTTGCGTCGAAGAGTTTCCTCAATCTCATGCTTACATTTCTCATAGTCTGTAGTGAGGTCCTGCAACAGTTGTTCTAAATCTGAAACCTGTACACTCATGCTAGTATCTAGCTTACTCTCATGCATCTCAATCTCACTCACAGGAGAGGGCAAAGAGGGCTGTTTGACTCTTGACATAAGCTTAGGTCTAGCACCTTGACTTGAACTTAACCTATCAACTCTAGGGGTTGATGTAGCTCTTTCTACTCTATCAGAATCTGAATCTAACGAAGCCATGGTTTCTATTCAGAAATCCTGGTCACGGCACCAAAAATTATGTAACCGGAAGTAGAACTCTTCAGTGTATAAATTACCAAAGTTACTAGCCAACTCGGCTTAAAGGAGTAAACTATCTCCAGTTATCAATGATCAACCCAGGTAAGGGGATTTCTGAACTATGGTCAACGCTAAATGAAAACACAGTTGTAAGTTTTATAGATTTAATAAAGTGAGAATTAACCGTTGTAAATGATAACAAATAATAAATAATGATCAAAATTTAACAAACAGAAAAGTCTTTGAAAATGGCACAGGATAAATAAAGCTTTATCAAAAATAAAATGTAATTTAATCTGAAAAAATGAATCTCAATAATCTCAATGAATAACCTCAATAAATAAATAATTGAAAAATGTAATGAAAAATGGGAGGAATGTGGCAAACTTATGAAAAATAATCTATGTCCCTACTGGGCCTCCATACTTATGAAAATAGTCAAAAATCCTAAAGAGATGAAAAAAAATGTAAAAGGAATGAGCTACATCACCCAATATGACACTATCAACACTCTAGAGTTAATCTGGAAATATCAATACTAATTCTTATAGGCTCTAAAAATAACTGACCCAGAAAATAAACAACACCCAAAAATAAATAATAAATAGTGGTTCTAGAAAATAAACCTGTTATCTACATATCCCTAGACCAGGCTGGACTTGGAAAGGGGAAACTAAATTTACTTTAAATACCCTACATCCTAACTGTTTCCTAACATGTGAAAAACGTGAAACTAAATCTAAGCTAAAACCTAGAGAACTGTTAAACCATGAGGTTTTCTTAGCCCGCTAAGTATCTAATCAAATAGTGCTCATAAACCATGAGGTTTTCTTAGCACAGAAAAGAGGAACTAACCATGAGGTTGTGTTCCCCAACCCAAGTGAAGAAAACTGCTCGAACACGGGTTTAAATACCCTGGCAAGGCCCAAAATAAAAACCAATGACTATCAAAGATCCTATAGCTAAATTAACCAATCAGAACGCAGGTATCAAAAGTACTACGGAAAGACTGCCAACATGGATGACATTTCCTGTTTAAAAAGCAAAACATGTGGAATGTCAACTCATGTCCTCACTTATAAAAGACAAATAATAAAGGGCTTTTATGTAAGTAACAACTGAAAACAAATGGTAAATAGAATTATCAGATTGAAATACCAGCAAATACTTGTAAATAATGAATTACGAAACGATGGCTATGAAATAAAAATCTAAACCACTACATGTATATACCTCCCGGAAACAGCAAATATTCGTCTCCTGATTGTTTTTTGGAAGTTGAACAAGAGATGCATGAAATAACAAAAAACAGTAATTATGTTTGTTTATTAGGAGATTTTAATGCCAGGGTTGGAAAACTACAGGACTACGTTGTAACTGACGATTTTTTAGCAAATGTACAAAACTGTAATAATGTTACTCAAAGTGTAAATACAGATGTTAATTTATTAGAAACTTGTAACAGTCAATAATTTTGGTTACAAATTAGTAGATTTTTGTGTCAATAACAATCTTTTTATTCTTAACGGTCGATATGGAAGTGACAAATCTACAGGTGCTCTTACATGCAAGAACAAAAGTACTGTTGATTATGTGATATGTAGTGTACACTTATTTAATTTTTTAAGCAAATTTAATGTTGTAGATTTTTGTAATTTATATTCTGACGCACACAACCCCCTGTCATTCAGTGTAACGGTATCTCAATGTGTTCAAAGTAGTAAACATACAGAGTTAGAAACTCAAGATCAACCAAGTGTGAAATTAGGTGCGCAAACAAAGTAGACGATTTTCGTGCTAGTATAGATCGCTATAAATCTACAACTGAGAAAATTGAAGAAGAAATTGGGGATCTAATGAATTTGGAAAATGGGCTGGAAAAATGTAATGTCAAAAATCTGCAGTGTGTTTTTAAGCGCAGCCAAAGAATCCTTTGGGGTTAAACATAAAATTCAAAATGCAAAGAAAAAACCCGATAAACCTTGGTTCAATCGTTATTGTAGAACAGCGAGAAAAAAATTCCATTTAGCTAAACGAATGCATAATAGAATTAAAACCCAAGAATCTAAAGAGAATCTAAAACTAGCTAGCAAAGAGTATAAAAAAGTAATGGATTCATCAATAAATGAGTACAGACAAGATCTATCTCAGAAAATTAAAAAACCGCGAACAAATAACACGAAGGAATACTGGAAAATATTAAATAGCCAAAATAAAAATGACACATGTACAGCTGATTTAAACAATTTGTATAACTTCTTCAAAAATATCAATGAAGCCGATTTAGAGGAAACAGATTCGATAAATATCAATGAACAAAGTAGATATAATGAAACACTTGATTGTCCAATTACGCAAGATGAAATTGTGTCGGCAGTAAAAGACCTAAAAAACAACAAATCTCCCGGAAGCGATCGTATTCTTAACGAACATATTAGTACCACAATTTCTTTGTTCCTGTCTATATACGAGAAATTATTTAATCTTATCTTTGACTCTGGGATAGTACCGGAAGAATGGCTAATAGGCATTGTAAAACCTATTTATAAACATAAAGGAGATCCAACACAACCTTAGAACTATCGCCCAATCACATTATTGAGCTGCCTAGGGAAACTCTTTACGAGTATTTTGAAAAAAACGATTAGAAATCTATGCAGAAAATATCATTCTGATAAATGAGAGTCAAACAGGTTTCAGAAAGGGATATTCTACTTTAGACAATATATGTATTGATTTTGCATTTTCTGTCACAAGCCCTTATAAATAATTCAGACCTGCTTACCCTTCCGCTTTTGGCGTAATTCTTCCGCTTTTTACCACAGAATTACGCTATTACGCCACTTATATTAATTTTAAGCTTTTGATATTTTGGATTAAAACCCATTAAGAACGTCTAAATTTAGTCAAAGTACGACCTGCTGAAATGAATGAAAGTAATTAATAGAAGACCAGTCGAAAACGTACGTAATATACCTAGTAGTTATATGTAAACTGGTATGGCGAAGATTCGGAAGAACACAAGAATGCACTATAATTAGTTAACTATTATATGATATTGAAATAAGTACAGCCATTTCTACGATCAGTTTAGTTTATTTTAACATTGCTTAGAACAAGATACTGAAATATGAGTTTTAAAAAAGATATACACTGTAATTATGTAAGATTTGTGTCATGATGCAAACGCAAGCCTTCAATCAAGTGATTTGATACAAATTGACCAAATGCTTCATTAAGGGTGCACGGTTGATTTAAGTTAAAAATAGGATACTGGTATTTTAGAACACTTTTTTGCCAATAAATGATTCGGAAAAAAAAGTTTAAGCCTACTTTCTTTGGAAATGTACAATTTCGGTTGTTTTGAAAGAAAATAAAGTATTATATAGCGAATTATTTTCGCGGGTCGCTAAAATTTCAATCGCTAAAATAGTCAGTACTCTTCTTAGTGTTCATCTGCAGGGAGCTGAATTACTGTGTCCGCTTTTCGCCAAATCTATTGGCATACTTTGGAGCAGGCGAAACGGCAAATTTTACATCCGCCAAGAAAACCCGTTAACAACAAAATAGGAAAACATGATTGATTACGCTTTAACCTACGAAATTCCACCAAAAAATTACTGAAATTACACCCTTGAAATTAAAAGGGTAGGCAGGTCTGTAAATAGCAAAAAAAGGTTATACTGTGCGTTCATCGATTTTAAACAGGCTTTTGATACTGTATGGAGAGGCGGTCTTTGGTACAAATTATTTTCAAACGGTGTTTCAACTACATTAGAAATATGTATGCAGGCATAAAATCAAGAATTAATGTGAATGGTGTGTCTTCTGAATTTTTCAACTGCAATGTCGGGTTAGACAAGGTGAAAATCATTCACCTTTTTTATTTTCATTGTATATCAATGACTTAGACAATTATCTTACAGAAAGAAATGTTAACGGTTTAGAGAATTTTTCAAAAGAGATTGAGGATGATCTTAACATTTTTATCAAGCTGTTTATTTTATTTTATGCTGATGATACGGTTATTTTAGCTGAAACCGCAAATGATTTACAACATGCATTAAATGAATTTTCTGTATATTGCAAAAAGTGGAAACTCCATGTTAATGTTAAAAAAACAAAAATTGTCATTTTTTCAAAAGGACGACCCCCCAAAAATACATTCAAATACAATGACGATGTTTTAGAAACTGTTAGAGATATCAATTACCTAGGTATTTTATTCTCAAGATCAGGGTCATTTTCAAAGGCCAAGAAACACTTATGTAACCAAGCACAAAAGGCAATGTACGGCATTATAAGAAAAATTCGTTTATGTAATCTATCTCTGAACTGTCAGCTAGATCTTTTTGATAAAGTTGTTGTTCCTGTTTTGTTATATGGATGTGAAATATGGGGATTTGAAAATATTGATATTATCGAACGTCTACATTTAAGATTTTTGAAATATATTTTAAACTTAAAATCTAGTACACCGAGTTTTATGGTATACGGGGAAACTGGGCGTTACCCGATGCATGTGCGCATTTATACAAGAATGATATCTTACTGGGGAAAAATGATACATGGAAATGAGAATAAGATCTGTAGAATTATTTATTTACATCTTTATAATAAATACACTAAAAATGGGATTAGTAATCCATGGATATCTTTCAAACAGAATATTCTTAATACAACGGGGCTCTGTAATATTTGGACTAATCAAAATTTTCATAGTGTTAAATGGATTGCAACCGCAATAAACCAAAAGCTCAAAGACCAGTTTTTACAAAAATGGTATAGTGATATGAATAATTCTAGTAAAGGTATTACATATAGAATTTTTAAAACAAAGTTTGAATGTGAAAAATATTGAACTATTTTACCAAGAAAATTTAGAAGTATCTTTTCAAAATTCAGAACAAGTAACCATCGTCTTGGGTAGATGGAATAATGTTGAAAGAAATGAAAGAGTGTGCAATTTATGTAATAATAATCAGTTAGGAGATGTATTCCATTATTTACTGGAATGTAATGCATTAAAGAATACCCGAAAGATTTTTTGTTTCAGAAATACTATGTACATCCAAATAAAGTAAAATTTTGTATTTTGATGACAAGTACAGATCCATCATTTTTACGACAATTGTGTATATTTATTACAAAAATTTTTGACTCTGTCTGTCCTCCTGTAATTTCTTCTCGTCCATATTTATTGTAAATATGTATATATGTACCTCTTGTACCATGTATATGGTTTTTTGAGAGAATAAATGAATTGAGATAATGTATATCACTCGCAGCATTTCTTTGCCACATAGGCTATTATGATAAAGTAATTAAAACTAGTTCAGATAAAGCTGAACACGATTCGTAAAAAAGGAATATGTCCGCCATTTTTGTTCCCGAGTCTCGATACTCTGCAGACCCCTATAAATAGGGCAAGACTTCGTCACTATTCAGTGTAATCGGTTGACACCGGTGTAGACGGACGTATGCTACACAGGACTCGTTAGCGAGAATAATAACGCAATACTTCGTCTACTGCAGGAAAGTAAGATACCAAATAAATTTACAATTATAGTTGTATGAGTCAGAACAGTATACAAACAACACAGATAAACGTAACTACAATAAAATATTAACAAAGGTAATGCAAGATAACCAGCACGAACACAACGTAAATATGAAATCTGTCGAATAGTTTCGAAGTGTTTGAGAAAACTAGACGTATATATGCTAGCCGGACAAGTGACCAACAGAAAGCTTAACTATTGCTACCTTCCGTGGGCTAGTTGTTTTTTGCAAAATATATCTTACATATACCGAAAAATGACATGACCCACATCTCTTCTAACTCCTAAGCGGTGAAAATCGACTCCCCCAGACGTTGAAAACGACTCCCCCGCGTTACCCGTTGTATACGGTGAAAATGGCGTATGCCTATTTACGAGTCGTGTTCAGCTTTAAGGGTGCAGGTCGTCCTATTGTATAGTTGGACGAGGTTGATTGAACACCAATCATGTAGCAAGAGGAAATTAAATGACCTGCCATGGACATCTACCTCTTCCTTTGAGTCACATGATGGAGGCCATAGGCTCGATGTTCAACCTAGGAAGACTCGTCTGATAATCCTGGTTGCTGGTTCTTCGACTATAGGCAAGAATCGAGCCTAGTTTTCGAGTTGAAATCTTGTACTCAAAATTGTCATTTTGAGATGAACTCAGGAAACTTCACGAGGTGGTTCAATAAACAGTTGCTTCCTGATAAAATGGGTCCTTCGGTCATCGAGATGGATAAAGTTTCCTATCCCAATCATCCTGATCCCGAATCTAGTGTTCTACATTGTTGGCGTGAAAGGTCGATATCCAGTCATATTGCTTGATTGAAAGGGTATCCATTACACTCCGGAAATGATAAAGGCCGAATTACTCACATTGATGAAGCAGCGTGGCGCCTCGTGCAAAGAATGAGATTGACGATGTTGCTTCGTAACACAGTTTTGTGTCTACCTATTTATCACCGTGAGCTGAATCCCAACGAACTGGTTTGTGCTTAATTGAAAAGTGTAGTCGCCAGGGGAAATGCCATATTTTAAGACGGATAAGATAATAGATCTCGTGACAGCTATGGCCTAACTGTATTTGGGGTAGCATTCTACAGTTTTGGTCTGATTTCAATATAACTTGTCACACAAGTTAATTGACTACACTAAGCACAGGGGCTTGTCACGAAATATTTATCTTCTTTTAATAAAGTTACCCCTACTATAAAAATACACAAGGGAGGAATCTAAAAATAGGAAATTCGCTACCACAAATTTTTATCGGACTTGTTATCTAGTTTCTGGGCAACTTGCCCTGCCAACCAAGTAGGAGTGAGTGGAATATAGATTCAATTTTGATATTCTTCAGTCAAATTCTAATCAACGCACACCGTTAGTCATATAACTAACCTCTTTTTTCGACATTTGGATCTGGCGACAGTTCTTTCCATATGTTCTTCCGGAGTAATTTAAAAGCTGCGCTCTGATTGGTCGCTTTCTGTAGATAACTCGTACTCAAAGTAACTCTCGAATTAGTGCACTGAAACGGAGGTAAAATCAAATTCGCAATGGACATGAACATGAAGAATACAGCTGTGGTTTCATGGTACGTATTTTTTGTATATTTGGTAATATTTATGTATATAAACATATTTAATGTTATGATGTCTGGGCACAGGGGCTTGTCACGAAATATTTATCTTCTTTTAATAAAGTTACCCCTACTATAAAAATACACAAGGGAGGAATCTAAAAATAGGAAATTCGCTACCACAAATTTTTATCGGACTTGTTATCTAGTTTCTGGGCAACTTGCCCTGCCAACCAAGTAGGAGTGAGTGGAATATAGATTCAATTTTGATATTCTTCAGTCAAATTCTAATCAACGCACACCGTTAGTCATATAACTAACCTCTTTTTTCGACATTTGGATCTGGCGACAGTTCTTTCCATATGTTCTTCCGGAGTAATTTAAAAGCTGCGCTCTGATTGGTCGCTTTCTGTAGATAACTCGTACTCAAAGTAACTCTCGAATAAAAAAGTACGGGAAAATGGAGATAGCAACAGAAGGCCACAACGTTCTAATTCTTGGGCCAGCGGGCACTGGCAAAAGTTATGTAGTGAAAAAAATAGCCCAAACAATGAAAAGTAGTGGAAAAAGAGTTGGTATAACTGGAACGACAGGGATGGCAGCATCCCTGATACAGGGCGTGACAGTGCACAAATTTTTTGCCCTAAGGGATGGTCGATATTCCAATGAGGAATTGACCATTAAAATAATGACAGATGTAAACTATCATGATGTGAAAACACGAATTCTGTCTATAGATTGTGTGATTATAGACGAAATTTCCATGCTATCGTGGAAGTTGTTAGAGCAAATAGAGTATGTTTGCAGAAATGTACGAGGGGTGAACAAGCCTTTTGGAGGCATTCAGATGGTTTTGGCTGGAGATTTTTTTCAGCTGAAGCCAGTCGCTAACCAAAGATATGGAGACCCGGGTGATTTGGTTATATCAAATAGAAAATTCAGAGATCTTATTCCTCATCACATAGTCTTGAAAAAGGTGTATCGGCAATCAGAAGGTACATACAACAGTTTTAGGCAAAATAATTTCTTGGTTCTCAGGCCCTCCCTCATCTCTTCCAAGGGTGCCTCATGACCCTTTTTATTGCTAAATCAATAAAATATAAACACCAAATCACCCCCCTCATCATTTTTTGAGGTTTTGTACAATGTAAAAAGCTGTCTCATCATGTTTTGGGGGCAATAAAAAAGGAAAAGAATGCCTTCCTCCCTCATCATATTTCTTGAAAAAAGGCCTGAAAACCAAGTAATTAACTTTGCGTGGCCTTAAGGAAGCTCTAAACACGAATAAAAAGTGTCATTTAAACTTGTAGAGAGATATATCATATAAAGATGTTCATACCGAGACTAAATTCATTTTCAATATCAGATACTTGTCTTATATTGGCAGGAAAAATGTTTAAAGATAATAAACTAACTCATGTTCACAGATTAAATAATGGGAATAATACAATTATTTTTGGTTTAATATAATCTTAAGAATAATTTAAGTTATTACAAATAGTGTAATTAAGTGTAAATAACCATTTCTCCATCTTATTGCCTGTCGTCACGGCGTCAGGCTGTATAAGGATTGATATTTTCATAATCCGAAACTAATAGATCATACTTTGAGACCTAAATTTTATGCAAGCTGATTTTTATTGGAATTCTTTAGCTGCATTTTAAAACAAACAGTTTTCAGAAAAAATAATATTACTGATTCAAAATACTGCATTGTTTACTTCCTTTACTCTTTTGCAATGAACAAATTTTTCCATGTGATTCACCGTTTCAACATGTCCGTGTATCATTTTTTCTGCATTTCTATACTACCGGATCAGTCCATTTATATTCTACAGAAGGGGTGAATCGCTCTTTTCGAGCCAATTTAAATGTCACTAGTAAGTTATCTTCGCGCCTTTTACTTGAATTGTTCTATTGTATGAATGGGTGTTCTAACTTTTATGGAATTAAAGGATGTCCTAATGCTTCAGAAATTCTATCTACAAATAAATGTTTTATCTCTTTCTTTTAAACAACATATCGTATAAAATATCAGTATACGAACATGCAACACTAAAGAAATGAGTTTTCTAATTTGTTTCTCGATCCCGCGGTTGGTTTATTCCATAAATGGATTAGTCCAATAATGATAAACAACGCATTTCAACAAAGTCATGGTCTCCAGATGCATGATCTATAATATATCTCTCTGTTCAGATGCGCACAATAAATAAAAAAGAAGTGCAAAATCTTGGATTTTTCTTTCCACACAGGTCTAAGTAGTGAATTTACTTTTAAGTTATTTCGTTCTCAATATATGATAGTAGGACTACCCCCCCCTTCTTTTAAGAAAAAAAAATATAATAAACACATTACTACTGTTTACTTCAGTGGGCAGGCACGTAGCAACGGGGGGGGGGGCTGCCCCATTTGATTTCATTCTCAATATATGATAGTAGGACTACCCCCCCTTCTTTTAAGAAAAAAAATGATAAACACATTACTACTGTTTACTTCAGTGGGCAGGCACGTAGCAACCGGGGGGGCCCCCCCCCCCCCCCCCCCACTTTTTTCCCCAACATTACCTTTACTATAGAAAATGTCCATTGAAAAGATGCTTGGCCCACCCACTTTTTACAACAGTATATACATAGTAAGGAAATATAGGGGAAAAAAATGGAAGTGAAAGGAAGTTGGCATTGAAAAAAGTTGGCCACTACCCCCCACCCCCCACCCCCCCACCCCACCCCACCACCACCACACACACAAAATAGGATTTTCGACTTTAGGTAATTTTCGTTTTTGTTTTTTTCTTGCTTGTCAACTTTTTTTAGGTAAGTAAAAAAAATTTTTTTTTTAGGTTGCCCCCCCCCCCCACTTTCAAAAACGATGCTACGAGCCTGTTGGGGAAAATACACTCCAGCAAAATGTGTACTATTGAATTATATCCATCTTTTAGAATGTTGACGATAATTGGTGACAGATTTTATAATAAGTTCGAAATCAATTTAGATCCAAGGGCAGATCACTCCACTTGCAGAAAACCCCCACAGAATACTATGAGAATACCAACTCTTCAGTATGCAATGTATAGATGATTCTTATAAAAGTTAAACAAAATGAAGATTTCATTTACACAAGGTGCTCAAAAACAAAAGTAAGTTTAAGTATTGCACAAAAGGTTTATCATTCTTCATGCAGATATTGATTGATTTAGTCAGGCAAGCTTTCTAAAAAGCTGTTACTTGTTTCTAAGGACAGATCAGGCTAACTGCATAAAACCAAGTATAACTCTTTAGTGTGCAGTGTTGAAAGCTTCCTTAAAGCACAAATTGTTTAAATGCATGTAACACATTTTTGTCAATATATACAGTTATAAAAGGTTTCTTTTTTTTTAACAAGATCATCATACCAGTCTACCTCTAAATTGTTTGAATTTTTAAACCACATATAAAAACTTTAAATGTAACTGACTTGTAACTTATTTCAGAAAAATTAATTACTGCTATTCATGAGCTAAGTCGTGGATTGGCTTCAGAGTCCACCATCGAGTTTCTGAAGACTTTAGAAAGACCTCTTGTAACTGGTGTTCCAGTGAGACTATTTTCACAGAACTATGATGTGGACATATGCAATTCTGATAACCTTCTTGAACTAACAGGTATATACAATTTACAGTGTGCTTTCATATACATGTTCCTTGTTTTACCGATCCATATTAAAAAAGAGCATATCTGTCATTTGAACAATTTTTAATGGGGCAAAAGGTAAACATGATCAACACATGTAATTGGTAGGATAAACTACTGATGTACAGATCTGTTCTTTGCTTTGTTTCTGCATGAGCATTGTTACATATAGCATGTGTTCATTGTTTACATTTCTGAATTAGTTATTAGAAACATACTTAAATGTCTGACCGGGGGTGGGGGGGTGGGGGTGGGGGGTTCTATTGTCTCCATTCAGCTTCCATGTATCTGCCTAGTGCAGATCCAAAATGAAAACGGTGTCATGCAAAATGTGAAACAGATTCATGAAAATATATATATATAATTTAATTTCAGAACTCTCAATGAATAAATGTTTGAATTAATTTATTTTTATTTTCACAATCAAGTTTCCAGCATTTTACCGCATGGTTTGTAAAATCTTAGATGAGGAACAACTCAGTGTGTCCTTGGTACACATAGTGAATGGGGATGCGGCAGCAAGTCCAGTATTGGATTTTCGACCTCTTGATTTTAATGACTGACCGAGAATAATAGAGTTGACAGTAGAACAGTAAGTACTGTATGTAGGGTTTGTAGAGCTACCATTGTACAAACCACGTTGTTGGCAGAAGATATTTTCAACGATGTCAGAATTGATTCTGGATGGGACAATGTAGCCTTCAGGAAATTGATGGAGATGAATTCTGCAGATTTCTTTAAAGGTTAGTAACATGCTTTCAATGTCTTCTAAACATTTCTGAGATATAAGTGTCCTAGATGTCTGAATTCCACCATTTTTAAGTTGTCCAACTTTTGATTTCCATTCCTGAAACCAGCTGAACACTGATTTCAAAATGTCTAACCGAGGATCTTCCATAGAGGTAAGAGGTCGATTATCCCGAAACACAGAAATAATTTTGCTTGTTTGTTTTAGCATCTGTATGGAGGAATTGAGATATTCACCATCACTCAAGCTTGCCTGATATGCTTCCATTAGGTATAGGAAATCCTCGTTTAACATGTCTTCTGCTAAATGATTTCTCATTTTCTCAGAGCTGTTAGGATTAAGGTGTTCATTGGTGATTTTGTGACATATGGGTCTAGTATTTACATCTCTGTCCCACAGCACAGCACATTTCCAATGATCCCAAATGATAAAAAAGTCATTTTTCTTTAAAAGTCTCTTGTGAAAGTTCTTGTTATGTCCACTGGTTAAAATGTTATTTCTTAATTTTTTCATATTGTGAGAATAATCTTGTACATGTGCAACAACTTTGGTGGGGTCAACAATGTTTTTGCTTAAGTAACATTTGTTCATTGGATCCTCATCACAATTTGATTTTATAAATTGTCGATTCTCTTCACCACCGTCCTGCATGATGAAGTCAACCTGAAATCCCCAATCATACAATTTCTTAACTACTGACCACAAAATGGTATGTAGTTCTGATGCTTTTACACCAGAAGTAGGAAGATGACACACTGGGAAACGAAAACCAGTATACCCCACAAAGACTACTTGAAGAACATGGGAGGCTAATGTGGTCTTCACTTCCTTGTCCTTTAGAATTTGAGCATGTCTGTTCTCTTCTCCAGTGTCCATCCAACCGATGAGTTTGGGATAACCACCCTTCATGTCCAATGCAACTCCTTCCTGAATCTTGGCTTCATCATGAACTAATCCTCCCGCATAACCATGTTCCTCAAAGCCTGCTTTCTTTTGCTGCAGCATACATCCAATGCATAACTCCATCAGTTATACCAGGCTCTTGGGGCACCCTATTCTTGTATTTTCGCAGCTGACGTCCAGATGGCAGGATGAGAATGTTGCTGTCCCTTATTTCCTCATAATTCTTAGGACTTCTAACCCACAATGTTAAACATAAACTCAAGATATGTCCGTCCCACTTAATACCTTTCCTGTTTTTGCAGTTGAGAGCCTTTCTTTGGCTTTCCAAGAGGATTTTCATTTCAGAGGAGGCACCTGGAAAGATTTTCTCTAGAATTACAGACATGTCTTTCTGATCTTCATCTTGTAAAATTATGGA
Organism: Saccostrea cuccullata; assembly: GCF_032062105.1. Classification (NCBI taxonomy): domain Eukaryota; kingdom Metazoa; phylum Mollusca; class Bivalvia; order Ostreida; family Ostreidae; genus Saccostrea; species Saccostrea cuccullata. Next base: position 113,569 of record NW_026931030.1, on the reverse strand, counting down.
TTTTTCTTCGTCTATTATATCTTCAATTATTGTATTTCTCCTTATTTTTTTCTGACATGTCCTGCAAGAACTTCCAGTGGATCCCCATCCAAGAATTTGGTCGCAATGTTCATAGCGCACAACCATCTGGGATGAATTTTCATCTCCTGATTCTGAGATGCATTCCTTCAGAAATGAATTTTTGTTAATATCACAACTGAGGTGAGTAAGATCAGAAATAGGAATGCCAATACACATTTGAATTCTTTCAACAGTATCTAATACATGTGCTAGACAATTCTCTGTACATTCAAAATGATTGCTGATTTTTAATGTATCTAGCTTAACATCTTTTCCTCGTATTGCAAGTCTCCATGTGGAATCTCGGATGCTTATTTTCTTTATAATCACATTTCCATTTGAGACATATGATGTTGGAACTCCAATAGTTACACCATCACTCAGGTGAGATGAAATAAAGCATGACTTTGGCAGGAATTGAGCAATATTTTCCAGTGAGAAGGTTTTTGTAACTGTTGCTGCTTTGAATGAAATATTGGAATATGCAGTTTCTTGTGTTTTGGTAGTCTTATTTAATGGATAACTGACTTTTGATGCAGGGAATAGTTTTTTGATCAAGCGTCCTAAAATCCGAAGATCTATATTCTCCCTGTGCACCAATTCATAACGAGATGCAATATCTCTGGCTCTCAATGTACTTGTTGACGTTATGGACTCTTGTATATTGTTCATCAACCTGCAAAATTTGTAAAAATTTGATTTTAATTTTTTTCCTTTTGACCTTATATTGATTGGATTCCATTTTACATATTCTTTAATATAATATATTATAAGGTAATATATATATATATTTTTTAATGAGAAATTGATATTATTATCTGATGTCTTTTTCAGCATGTATGGACACATAAGATTTTAAAGAGAAGTATTTTTGAAAGTAACAATTATTTTGCATGAATTTTTACTAACAGTTTTTTTTTTTATTATTACCTTGATTGCCAATTTACATTAGTAGAAAGAGGGGGGGGGGGTACTTTTCTGATATATTCTGCTTTGTCAATTTGAGAAAGTAGCTAATGGCTGGATAATAACAAATAATGATTACATCATTTCAATTTCATGATTTTAGGTATATCATTTGGAATATAGGAATAAAAAATAATCTATGTGCCTTTTAATTAGTAATCTATGTTACATGACATATCATTAATACTTTAAAAAAACCTTTGAAATATTTCATAACTATATATATTTAATCTACTAAAGTGAGTTTAATATAAAGTTAAAGTATACATCTATTATTGAGGGATTTAGCAAGGTTCCAATTTTCCAAGGCCAGGACCAAGGAGAACTGGAATCTTGCTCAATCCCGCAATTACATACATGTATATACTTTTTAATTGTTTTATGATACTGATACAAATGTAAAATTAAAAGGATTCAGATAGTGTGATTTTAAAGCAGGGATTAGTTCACTGAACTAACACATGGGAATTAGTCCATTCACATATCACATCAATGTAAAGGTAAAAGCTAGAGGATTACAACTAACCCGGAATTAGCTTTCGAGGTAGGGACTAGCTCACTTGACTAACGCATATATAGGGATTTGTCCATTCATCATGATTTTTAGGGAATAAGTCACATCTAACAATCTAATTTTATATAGGGAAAAATTAATAGATGCGTAATAACTACATCTAAATGTTGTTCAAGAATAACAGAAAATTGACTAATTGTATGACTTCTGCTATGTACCATTAAAATGTTCTACATTTGTATGTTTTACAGGGGAATCAGTGGAATATAAGAGCACAGATGGTGGTGACAACAAACAGCTTACATCATGTGAAGCTCCATCATATTTATATCTGAAAGTGAATGCTCCAGTTATTCTAACAGTGAATTTGAGTGACAAACTTGTGAATGGAAGCAGAGGAAAAGTTAAAGAACTGAAGAAAGATTCTGTGATGGTGTATTTTGATAACATAGCTTCCACCATTGAAATTCAGAAACATTTGTTCACTGTGTATGATATTCAAGTAAAACGTGATGTAGCAACACGGCTACAGATACCGCTGAGGTTAGGATATGCGTTTACAGTGCACAAGGCTCAAGGGTTAACCCTTGACTGTGTAGAAGTTGACTGTAGAAATATGAACTTCCCAGGCCAACTGGGTGTTGCAATAGGTCGTGCTACAAGGACGGAAGGACTCCGTGTTATCAACTTTAATAAATGTTTTCTGAAAAAGCAACCAAATATTATTGCATCATTTTATGAATCCCAATCAGCTCCACTACTGCAGAGTAAGGAGTGCTGTGCACAACCTATTCACACTGAAGATGCCAAAATATTGGAATATGATGTATCAACTCTGTCACGGGTAACAGAAAATTGGTCTGAATCAGACAGCTTTGATGAAGACTCTGATGTGGATGATTCATTACAAACCTTGCAAGTTGAAGATTTACCTGCTGAATTTCCAATTCAGAATTTGCCAGAGGATATTGATCTAGACAGAATTATTAGAACTGACATCTATTCTTGTCCTCAAACTCAAAATCAAGTGTTGTTAAATGCAGATCTCAATTACCTCCTTACTCATTTTGAGGATACAAGTACCTTCGCAAAACAGATATGGAAAAGTTTCACTGATGTATTCAACAGTAGTATTCCAGATGACAAATCTGTGGGAAACAAACACCTGACTAAATATCACAAAGATGTGGTACATTTTCTTTCCAAGGACACATACAAAAAAATGGTGGCAAAACTTTTCTCCATAACAGAAGTTCAGGTATCTAGCAGACATTTTAGAGCAGCTTTCAGTTTAGTGGAAGAGTTGAGGAAAAGGGTCGTGATGCAGGCAACAGAGACTTTTATCAGGCAAAGTGAGCAAAATGCAGCACATGATCAAGAATCAAAACAGTTTAAGAGCTCTGAGGGTGGAAGGGCAAAAGTCAGATATATTGCTGGATGGTGTGTTGCTTCCCTTAAACATAATAAAAAGAAGCAAGTGAAAAGAAACTTATATAAAAAAAATGCCAGAGGAACTGTAACTCTTGTAGACCAAGAGGTAAAATGCTTAGAAGAGCTTGTGGTAACTCAGGAAGAGATTTTTCAGAGTACAACGGATGTATCTTCTTTGATGGAAGTGAAGAGAAAGCAAAATGTCCGCCAAGGCCTGACAAATGTGACAGATTCCTGCTTTGAGTTCTTTCTTGAGCTTGACAAGCAAATCAGGAAAATGGAAACTATTAAAAATATTCACATATACTCAAAACAACTTTACACATTCATTTTGAGTGAAATAAATGAAAGTCAACATCTAAAAGAAATGTGGAAGGCATTATTCAACAATGCAGAGGGCAGGGATGGGATAGTTATGATTCTCTTTGATCAGATAGTGAACAAATATGTCAAAATGTCTTCAAACCAGTTTAAAAAAGAATGTAACAGAACATTTGCAGTAGAAAAAGAACAGGCACACAGAAAGCAGATTCTGAAGAAAAAGGAAAAGGCTGCAGCTTATGGTGGACACTGGAATATGGAGAACATTTATAATGACAAAAGTACAGACAAGATTTCTTCTCACAGATTCATTCAGTGTCAGATAGAAGCAAACAATAAATATTTAATCAACGGGCCTTTTCAGAAGAAACATCTGCTTATCTTATGTGCAGCCTATGGTATTACCACAGCAAAAAATATTACAAAACAAGACTTATCAGATACGCTGAAGAGTGTAATACTTTCATCTGATAAGATGGTGAATCCTGATGCATTCCATTCTGATGAAGATAAACCAGGTCAAAGCATATCCTCAAAGTCAAAAGAAGCTGGAGTGTCAAGTGAAAATATATCTAATTCTAAACATGCTCAAGAAGTAACGACTGACCAGGTTTCCACTCAGGAGAGTGCTAGTGGATCAAAAAATAAGAGAATTCGACAATCAACAAAATCCAAAGGGAAGCGTTTGGTAAAGAAAAGCTAGAACTATTCATTGGCCATGTGGAATTTGTGAACAGGAGTGTTTTGAGGAGGCAGTATGTTGTGATAATTGTGATACATGGCATCATTTTCATTGTTTATTTATAGATAAAGATGATGAGCAGTTAAAATCAGAACAGTGGATGTGTCCTAATTGTAGAGAAAATGAATGTTATGATATGAAATGAAATATATGTTACTGATCCTTATCTGATGAAAATACTAGACATGAATATTTGGGGAGGGGGGTAGTCACTGTCAGTGTCAGTGTTCATATTTGAAGGCAGCAATGTACACAGAATTATTTTCTCTCCATGCAATGTACTCTACATTGAAAACATATAACTCCTGTTAGGAGAGTTATTATTTGAATTTTTTTAAAATCAAATCATTTATTAATTACCAATTAAAAACTTTACTTTACTTTGGCTTCTTATTCTTTGTCATTGACTTATATTTATATGCTGGAATGGTTTTAATTTCACATTGTACATGAATATCATTTTAAAATTTTATCAATTTATTTCATTGGAAATAACTTTGGAAAAAATGAAATAAAATAAATTTCCTACCCACCTACCCTATTTTTTCAGACTGGTAGCAGGAAACAAGATTTTTTGGGGGCCTTAGTGTACATGATATATGTAACATGTTTTTCCCAATATTTATTTCCCAGACATCATAACATTAAAAATGTTTATATACATAAATATTACCAAATATACAAAAAATACGTACCATAAAACCACAGCTGTATTCTTCATGTTCATGGCCATTGCGAATTTGATTTTCCCTCCGTTTCAGTGCACTAATTCGAGAGTTACTTTGAGTACGAGTTATCTACAGAAAGCGACCAATCAGAGCGCAGCTTTTAAATTACTCCGGAAGAACATATGGAAAGAACTGTCGCCAGATCCAAATGTCGAAAAAAGAGGTTAGTTATATGACTAACGGTGTGCGTTGATTAGAATTTGACTGAAGAATATCAAAATTGAATCTATATTCCACTCACTCCTACTTGGTTGGCAGGGCAAGTTGCCCAGAAACTAGATAACAAGTCCGATAAAAATTTGTGGTAGCGAATTTCCTATTTTTAGATTCCTCCCTTGTGTATTTTTATAGTAGGGGTAACTTTATTAAAAGAAGATAAATATTTCGTGACAAGCCCCTGTGCACTAAGGTACATAATTCTTTTATCGGTTTTTGATTTTGATGAAAGGTGTTGCTGTGGTTACTAAAATTAGAAATTTCTGTGAAATTCTTTCAAAATGCTAGGTCTCCTACAGTTTTGGTCTGATTTCAATATAACTTGTCACACAAGTAGACTACATTAAGATACACATGCAGTTCTGCATATCGGTTTTTGACTTCGATGAACATTATTTCCTTGGTTACTAAAAATAGGAATTTCTGTTAAATACTCTCAAAAGGTTTCACATGTCATACATAAGTTCTGTATACAAAACAAAAAGGGGTATCTCTCCATAATACACAGCGTCAACAATGTAATATTTCAATATATAAGGTGAAGTATCACATATATAGAAACCTGACGTACTTTCATATGAGTACTAATATAATAAGTAGTAAAATCCACCCCCAAACCACTAATCTAAATAACCCTTAACTTAATTAACATGAACTTTCTTAACTACAGATTTAATCTTCCGTGACCTCTGCCGATGACGGTCTTTATCTTCAGACAATGTTGTCGCTCTTCTCCATCAGTTGTTCCTCTAGGTATTAACTCGTTCTTGTCTCCTATAGATTTAGATTTCAACGGACTTCTTGATCTTGGTTTGGACTTTGTGATCTTGGTTTTGGACTTCTTCTGTTTAACGGTGGCGTTTGCTCTCTGTAAGGTAAAGGCGAGAGTCCTCTGTTTGACCCGTTCCTATACATTTTCGACACCATCCGAAATACTTCATCGATTTTCTTCATCTTTTCGTCTAACAGTTTTTTTTTTCAACTACTCCTTCTGCTTCTCCTCCCTGTACGTTCTTGTCCTGGTCTCCAATACCCAAATCTTCATCCACATCCATATTATTAACATCTTCAAACAACTGATCCTTAATATCCTCCTCAACATTTCCTTCTCAACTTCAACTGATTTCACGATCTTTTCTTTCTTCTTTAATAGTCTTGCCATCCAATAACTTAACCAGGCTGGTCCTTCACACTTCCTTAGTCTTAAGTCGATGTTACCCTCTCCACGAACGATGTCAAACTGTTCTGATTTCTTGTTTTTATGAGGAATGTACCACTTGTGGTGCTTCATCAACTCACTTTCCTTCATAGCCACAAAATCGCAGATGGAACAACTGTACAAAGACCTTTATTTGGGTAGCTTTACCTTTGAGTTTGACCCACTTTTACACAAAAAGTTTCAAACTTTTACTTTGGCCATATATTTTCAACAGTAGATACCAGGACTTTTATACTTCATGTATGTATTCTTTGTGGCAAGATCTTTCATTGAGTAGCAACAACATTGACCTTGACCTTTGAGATTTCTGTACTTATGAAAAAATTTGACCTTGGCCATAACTTTTGAACGGTAAGGGCTAGGGCTTTCATATTTCACATATGTAATTCTTGTGAGAAGACGCTTCATTGGATACCAAGAATTTTGACCTTGGAATTTGACCTTCCTTTCAAATACAACTTTGAACATTATTTTTGAAGGGTAAGAATTAGGGCTTACATACTTCACATATCTATTATTGTGACAAGACCTTTCATTTGATATCAAGAACTTTACCTTTCATTGGATATCAGCAACATTGACCCTTTGACCTTGACCTGGAGTTTGGCCTACTTTTAACAAACATTAATCTTGGTCATAACTTTTGAACGGTAAGGGTCAGCACTTTCATCCTTCCCATAAATAATCTTGAAGACAAGCCTTTCTTTAGAAACTAACAACCTTGACCCTTTGACCTTGACCCTGGAGTTTGTCCTACCTTAAAAAACATTAAACTTGGTCATAACCTTTGAACAGGCGGTGCTAGGGTTTTATATTCCACATTTGTATTTCTTGTGAAAAGGCCTTACTTTAGGTACCAACATATTTGATCTGCATTTGAGAAAGCTTAACCTTTGCTATGTTGCCATACAGGGGCATCAGTGTTTCACAAACACATCTTGTTCCCTTTGCAATCTAACATGTGAATTCCTAAATATATCAGTATTTCTTCATTTTCTAAAAATATACAGTGCATCATAATATGAGCTTTCGATTACAATGTACATTGTTTTTTATGCGCCCGGATCGATAGATCCGAGGTGTATAATGTTTTTGTCCTGTCTGTTTATCTGTTTGTATGTCTGTCTGTTGTCAACATTAACCTTCGCCATAACTTTTGAACCATTAGAGATAGAAACTTCATATTTGGTATGCATACTCGACCAATGAAGCTCTTTCACATGGCACCAAGGTCAATGACCTTGTGACCTTGACTGTGACCTATATGCTAAAAATAACTTTTTAGACTTCTCGCCATAACTTTTCAACCATGAGAGGTAGAGACTTCATAATTGATATGCATACTCCACTAATAAAGTTCTTTCAAATGACACCAAGGTCATGACCTTGTGACCTTATCTGCAAAAAATAGTTTTTTGAACTTTGTTACCGCCGGGCGCATAGTGTTTCACAAACACATCTTGTTTAAGCCATACCCTTATAGTTTCTGTGGTGTCAAACTTGAGGTCTGGTTATGTTGCTCATAAATAAATATTAAAAAAGAAAAGAAATGGTGCTCAAAATACTTGATAGTAAACCTAATTATTCCCTTAGACAGGTTGGAGCCCTACAGTACTAATTTCAAATATTAAGGTCACATAATTCACTCAGATATTACAGTTTGTTTCTGTCTGTTGTGCATTAGTCGTAGGCTTCGAACATTTTCATTTTTTCTATCGAACCACAAAAACAATTTCAACATTGTAGGCGTATAGCATCTATTGGTAAATAGGGACAAAATTATTTCAACCACACAGCATCCCCCATTTTTAGCTTATTTGAACAATTTTGAAAATGCACAACGTTTTCACATTACATTCATCAGTGTTCTGGTCCAGAGGTTTTTGAAAGATATTGAAATGACGCCTGTCAAACGGCATTAGAAAATTCACTCGAGTTTTCAGGTCAAGTAAATCAAAATCTGTGTCCTATTACCTTGAAAGAAATTAACAAGAGGCCCATGGGCCACATCGCTCACCTGAGCACTAAGGGTAGGAAAAAGAAAATGGTTTTTTATTGTAAAGTTTAAATCCAAAAGTAGTCACATGACCAATCATGGATTTGCTATTTTTTAGAAAATGATTTTTAAAGAATTTTCCTATATATATCTTTGAAAACTTTGGTCAGCCATTTTGGCCCCGCCTTATCCCAGGGGCTCACGATTTGAACAAACTTGAATCCACACTACCTGAGCATGCTTCCATATAAATATGATGTATTATGGCTTTGTCATTCTTGAGAAGAAGATTTTTAAAGAATTTTCCCATTAATTTCTATGTAAAACTTTGGTCGGCCATTTTGGCCCCGTTATAACCCCGTAATGATTTGAACAAACTTAAAACTACACTACCTGAGCATGCTTCCATATATATATGATGAATTATGGCTTTGTCGTTCTTGAGAAGAAGATTTTTAAAGAAATTTCCTATATATTTCTATGTAAAACTTTGGTCGGCCATTTTGACCCCGCCCTACCCCCCGGGGGTCATGATTTGAAGAAACTTGAATCCACACTACCTGAGCATGCTTCCATATAAATATGATGAATTATGGATTTGTCATTCTTGAGAAGAAGATTTTTAAAGAAATTTCCTATATATTTCTATGTAAAACTTTGGTCGGCCATTTTGGCCCCGCCCTACCCCCCGGGGGTCATGATTTGAACAAACTTGAATCCACACTACCTGAGCATGCTTCCATATAAATATGATGAATTATGGCTTTGTCATTCTTGAGAAGAAGATTTTAAAGAATTTTCCTATATATTTCTATGTAAAACTTTGGTCGGCCATTTTGGCCCCCGCCCTACCCCCAGGGGTCTTGATTTGAACAAATTTGAATCTACACTATCTGAGCATGCTTCCATATAAATATGATGAATTATGGCTTTGTCATTCTTGAGAAGAATATTTTTAAAGAAATTTCCTATATATTTCTATGTAAAACTTTGGTCGGCCATTTTGGCCCCGCCCTACCCCCAGGGGTCATGATTTGAACAAACTTGAATCTACACTACCTGAGGATGTTTACTCATAAGTTTCATCTTTCCTGGCACAGTGGTTCTTGAGAAGAAGATTTTTAAAACATACCACCAAATTTTCAAATTCCCAATTAACTCCCCTTGAATGAGGCGTGGCCCTTCATTTGAACAAACTTGAATCCCCTTCACCCAAGGATACTTTGTGGCAAGTTTGGTTGAAATTGGCCCAGCGGTTCTTGAGAAGAAGTCGAAAATGTGAAAAGTTTACAGACAGACGGACAGACAGACAGACGGACGCCGGAAAAAATGTGATCAGAAAAGCTCACTTGAGCTTTCAGCTCAGGTGAGCTAAAAAGCAAACAAGGTATATATATATTATACATAACTATATATAACAACGTATAATTTGAAAACACTCATACATGTAACTTTTCAAAAATCTTTAGAAATAGAATTCGTCATGAATTTTGTTAATTTAGCTTAAAAACGCTCAATCATTTTACACTTCTCTGACATCAAGTCAGCATATTTAGTTTGTTTTTATGGTTCGCCATATTTAAATTTAACTTTAATTGTAATAAGGAAGGAAGGAAACAAATATAACAGCTAAAACATAACATAATAGGTTTTAAGTACTCAAGTATTTGCTTTTAAACTTACATTTTAAATGGAACCTAAAAACGTATGGTTCAAAATATCTTTTAATGAAATATAACAACTTTCAGAATAAAGTTTTATCGCCTTGTTGATAATTAAATGAAGTGTAATAATTTTTGTTTTAATAATAATGTTTTTCGTTATTTATGAGTAGTTTTTAATATAATAATAAAATATATTTAAAATAATGAAATTATATAATAATTGTTAAAATAATATGATATAGGTTAAATTAGCTTAAGCAATGAATATACTCAAATAAAGAAAGAAAGAATATATTAGCTTGTTGACTATAACTGCATTAGCAATCTTGAAGTGATCATTATTATAAATGTCTTGTTAGAAGAGAAATCGTGATATATATATAATCTTCCTACGTTCGTTATTTTCAACCAATTGCAGAAACACACTTAAAAAACACCAAATACTTGAAATAATTATATTCATCTTGATAGTTGTGTCACGGAACTTCTTGATAATGTACCAATGTAAAATTGCCAGAAAAACAAATTACTTATACTTTTTAAATTTGTAGATCTACCTCATCATTTAGTGCGAGGGTTTATCGGATCTTTTGAAATAACTAGTATGCCACTACACACTCATTTAAACCTTCCTGAGATAATGTAATTAGAATTTCTTTCTTGTCAAGTATATTTAAGAGCATGTGAATAAGTCACGAGTAAATAAGATCTGAGAAGTCGACATAATTATCTCAGAAGTAGGGAGCAGAAGTATGTCATCTTAAAATAAGTTACCTAAAAGAAATCCAACTTGGTTTCAGTGTTGAGTATTAATTAAAATAGACACATACTCCACCGTTCTGATAATGCACAAAACATATTCGTTAGTATACTGTTCATGGAAGCTCAAAGATTTTTCAAGGTCTTGCATTTCTTACCGCGTAGGTAATTTGTCATAACAACTCACTGTCGATGTGTCGCAAAAACTCCAATTTCGGCCAAAGGATGGTTGGAGTACGATTTTTTTTTCAAAATGAAACCATGATGGCCTTTACATCCGGACTTACCTGTCTTGATCTGCTGTACATGTACAAACTGTTATGTTGACAGTTCCCCTTTATCATATCTTATCAGCTATTTGTCTAAAGTCACTAAAATTTAAGGAGATTAAAACATCTTTTTGTTCATCTAAATATTAATTATTTCTCTAACTGGGGTTTTGTCATCTTTTATATTACAAACTAGTCATTGAAGGACATACTTCTTTCCCAATGGACTTTCATGGGTACTCAAAACGAAAACATATTCAATCATATACATATTTAATCTTCTCCCAGTTCGGGCCCAGTGACAGTGGCATCATTTTTACATGTTTTAGAGAGAGTAAAGCATTCGATTATAAGAAAAATATGACAGTTTGTTCAACTCTCATCAGGAACACTCATTTTCTCTCTTTTCGTAAACAGAGTTTTTAGTATTCATACAAGAGGCTCATGGGCAACATCGCTCACCTGAGCACATGTGTTAGCTAAAAAACACAAATCAGCTCACTGAGCTCAGTATTGAAAAGTTTACTTGTTGGGGGAGAGGGTATTTGAATTTTCTTTTATTTGATGATGTCACTATATCAATAAAGCATACATGTATAATTTTGCCATACTTGAAAAGATTTTTAAAGGATTTTTTCCAACATATTACTTTATCTCATTGTGATCCCTTTAATCTACACCACCTGCGGATGCTTCCACATGACTTTCATATTCTAGCCCAATGGCTCTGGAGAAGAAGATTTTTAAAGATTTTTCCTATATATTCCTATGTTTAACTTTGATCAGTCATTGTGTCCCCGCCCTACCCTGGGGGGTCATGATTTGAATAAACTTTAATCTACACTACCTGAGGATGCTTCCACATGAGTTTCAGCTTTTCTGGCCCAATGGTTTTTGAGAAGAAAATTTTGGAAAGATACCATCAATTTTTAGCTCTACTGGTCAGAGACCAGAAGAGCTTATGCGATAGTAATGCGTCCGTCGTCCGTCCGTCTGTCTGTCTGTCTGTAAACAATTTTTCAAAATGCTACTCCATCCTACAGTTTTGGGCAAGTTTTCAATATAACCTGGCACACAAGTAGACTACACCAAGATAAAATTTTGTGCATCGGTTTATGATTTCGACAATGGTGTTGCCGTGGTTACTAAAAATAAATTTCTGTGAAATTGTTTCAAAATGCTACTCCTCCTACAGTTTTGGTCCGATTTCAGTATAACTTGGCACACAAGTAGACTACACTAAGATACATAATTCTGTGCATCGGTTTTTGATTTCAATGAACGGTGTTGCCGTGGTTACTTGAAAAAAAAAAATTTCAAATTATATTCATTAAATGCTACTCCTCCTACAGTTTTGGTCTAATTTCAATATAACTTGGCACACAAGGAAGCCTATCACTAAGATACATAATTCTGTGCATTGGTTTTCTTTCATCAATTTGCCATGGTATATATACTAAAAATAATACAATTTCAATAAATTCTTTTAAAATGCTACTCCTCCTACAATTATTATTTAAACAATAGAATGTTCTTCGATTACAATATAATTTGGCACACAAAACTATACTAAGATACATAATTCTGTGCATTATTTTATTATTTTGGCAGAGACCAAAAGAGCTTATGCAATAGTAACTATTTTATTGTATAGTTCGTCTGTTTTTGTCTGTAAACAATTTTTCAAAATGCTACTCCTCCTACAGTTTTGGTCTGATTTCAATGTAACTTGGCACACAAGTAACTAAAAAAACACATAATTCTGTGCATCGGTTTTTGATTTCGATGAATGGTGTTGCCGTGGTTACTAAAAATAGAATTTTCTGTGAAATTCCTTTAATATACTACTCCTTCTACAGTTTTGGTCTGATTTCAATTTAACTTGGCACACAATTGGCTTGCTAAGATACATTAAATATGCATCGGTTTTTGATTTTGATGAATGATGTTGCCATTATGTACTAAAAATAGAAATGTCCGTGAAATTCCTTTAAAACATCACTCCTTCTACAGTTTTGGTCTGATTGCAATGGCTTCTTTTCTTATCCTTTGTTATAAGTACAAACCAGTAGAGCTACAGTCTCGACAGAGACTTCTGGTTCATTAATTCATAATTATTTCCCCTTGGAAAAGGGCTTGGTCCTTTATTTAAACAAACTTGAATCCCCTTCATTCAAGGATACTTTGTGGCAAGTTTGGTTGAGATTGGCCCAGTGGTTCTTGAGAAGATGAAAATGTGAAAAGTTTACAACGACAACGATAGACAAGGGATAAATTTTGATTAGGAAAGCTCACTTGAGCCTTCGGCTCAGGTGAGCTTACAACTTGAGAATAAGATGAACCACTTATATCTTAATTGAAACTAGAACACACGTTTTATTAATTTGTTACTAAACAGGAAATAGAAGTAATCGTACAATTAACTGTCTTGTTTGGTACGATTGAAATAAAAAATCACAAATTATATTCATTTATATTTACATCCACCGTACATTTTCTTTATTTCATGAGAAAAACCACTGTTGTTGATCAGTTAGTTAACACCAGGAAGCCTATCACCTGCACAGGCTTCTTGAGCAACATGGCTCTTCCATCAATTAAAAGTACAATGACGTATATATACATGTACCAATAATACAATAATTGATCTGCTTAGTCCTACTTTAGATAATAATTATTATTTAAACAATAGAATGTTCTTCTTTGTTAGTATGGGAATTTATATTGCATTTGCTGAAAAATTACCTAACATGCGTAAGCAGGTTTCGCGTTTTATTATTATTATTTTTTGGCAACAGCTGCAATATTAATTTCCTTATTACAGTGTAACTATTTTATTGTATAAATAGTTTTTGCCTTAACAGGATGTATTTGTTAATATTTACATTTCCAATGTCTTTGTCCGAAATAAAATTACAAATAGTAAAAATACTTTTTACTTCAAAACCCTGGAAAAAAAAATAACGTGCGGGGGGATTAGAGACAGAAGCGGGGCTAGTTGCAAGTGAATTTGCGGAATCAAGAACATGTTGATATATAGATTTTTGAGTTTCATAACGATGATCAATCGATTGGCTTGCTAGATAATTCTATGCATAAACGCCTTCGGCAAGCCAATCAATAGATCACATCATGAAACAAAAAAATTAGACAGTTATTCCTTAAAAGAATACATATATATAACTACTAGTACGAGGGTTGTCCAAAAAGTTCGTGGACAATGACGTTTTTGTTAAAATAATTGGTTCTATACATATTTTTGCATATCAAAATAATTTTTATGAAAATTTAAGTCAGATAGATTTCGTTTTTATTGATGCAACTTTATATTTTTGTAAAAATCGGGGTCTTTAAATGTCGCAGATAGTTCGCACGGACCAAGATTAAATTTGAAATAACGTGTTTGAATTAAACTGATTATTTTTTTTATATGAAACAAGTCTAAGTTCAATAAAAAATATATGTAACACAGATAAAGAGACTATAATCATTTTTTTTTATATCTCAAGTATCGGGTACTATATAGACAGTGAAAAAACTACACAAAAGCCCTAACAAATATGTGTAAAAATCGACAGAAAAAGCGACGTCGGCCGTGCGAACGGGACAGCGTTCGATCCAAAAACTATGTTTTAATACGGTTAAAACGACGTCAGAGACAAAATATTTGTTCAAACAATTCAAAATTATTAGAATATATTTAGTTTATTGATCTGAGATAGGTACACACCATTTTTCAACGGTGCGTACAAATTTGAAGACACTTCAAGGAATTGAAAACACTTGTTATTTGATGAAAATGGACATTTCTATTCATGACATCGTTATAAATCTAGCGCAACATCGGCCTAGACTGTGCAGTCTGTGGATACGAATTGTTTATACTGATGACGCTGGTAAATTATTGTGTGTTGTTTTGAGATTGAAAAATTAAATTATAATCTATACTTCAAAATTATTGCTAGCACTTTGCAGTATGACATAATAAAGAAACTGTAGTGTGTGTCCATGAACGTATTAAAAATTCAAAATCCAAATGTTTGACGTTATAATGAAATTAGCTCACGTCAGACCGGTCTTTGCGCACTATCCGCAACCTAATAAAGACAACCATTTTTACAAAAATATGAAATTCCATCAATAAAAATTAAATCTTTCTGACTTGGTTTTTCGTTAAAAATATTATGATATACATTAGATATATATAAACCATTGGTTTTAACAAAAACGTCATTGTCCACGAACTTTTTGGACAACCCTCGTAAATGTGATTTTTCTTGATTTTGATTGAAATCAGAAGGCAGTGTTCACATACACCTCTTGCTCATCATCTTGCACATCATTTTGCACATTAACATTGTTCTGATATATTTCCTCTCCATCATACTCCACATATCCACTTGGTCCACAGCAAGGTGGCGGGACATTTGATTTTATAGACATATTCAGCAGACGACAACTACTCAAATCTGTATTTTGATAAACCTCTCCTGAATACGATATATTGTGATTCTGCTCTGAAAGTTCATTTGTTTTGATGAATTGTATATCATGGTTGACTTGCGGTTTCTTCTTCTTTACGGGGCGCTTGGATAGAGTCACAACGCTTTCTTCTTGAGCGTAATCGTACACCTGAGCTTCTTCGTCGTCATCATCGATTTCTAGATCATCAGATGACGCTGATTCCCTGTCTTTTGTGGAGGATTTTGCCGTAGAGGCGGAGTACTGGTTCCGTACAGAACGCTGTGCTGGGGCCTGCATCACTGGAGGTATGGAAGACTTTATTGTGTTTCCCCTGAAAATTAAACTGAAAAAAGATAACTTGTAAGTTTCATTTTCTTTGAGTTTACACAAAAGTTATGATTTTAAAAAGAACTAAATATATGTCACACATCTAAAAATGGGCATCAATCTTTGATTATTGATTTTGATAAAAAAAATTACCAAAACATAATGAAAGCAAAATTGATCTAAAATTATGATATTGCAAAGTATCGGGGAAATTATAATATACCATGAAGTAACTAATGATATAATCAGTGACCTCATAATGTCAGCTTTTCTCAAAATGGAGTACAACTTGCAGCAAAAATTTGTCGTAAACTTTAATTATAAGAACGATATCCTGAATATTGTACAGGGTGTGATGATGAAAAATATTCAGACCACAAATTGTTGTCTAGTTTATATATATTGTGTGTTTCAATAAGAGAGTTTGGTGCTAAATTTTAACGTTAAAATGAAAGACAAGCTAAATCCTACCCCCCCCCCCCAAAAAAAAAAAACAAGAAGAGATGAGAACAATTTTAAAGTGAAATCAATCATTGAGAAATCCTCATGAAAGTTAGATCTGAGTTTTGGAAAATGATTGTAACAATGCCGGTTAGTGCATCAAGTGTATTTAGTGTATTTAGAAATCTTAAATTTGAGTTGTTTGTCTGCATATCAGCATTTAAAGCCAGTTGACTTTCAGAGCTGGTTCAAGTTTGCAAGACTGACTGAAAGGAAGAGCGAAAGAAGTGGGCACCAATTAACACATGCCGGTAGTTCTGAAACGACACAATTATTTATATGCAACTTTAAATAAAAAAGATATGTATCTTGAGGGTTCTGAAAAGCCAGATATAAAACAAGAAAAATCTCAAGTATCATGTGAACTTACAAAAGAGTGGTCAGAAATTTCCAAGCATTAGTCTCATAAGTTATTTAGGATGTAATGTTGGAAACACTTTAAAAATAACATTTTAGGATTTGTTACCATGGTAACTGAAGTGGAGAATGTTGGGTACTTCTGACCCCAAAATATAATTTTGAATTTATGCTGATTAAAATGATATATAGAATGTATATGTAGCTTTAGTTGTCATTTATCCATTTGTATTTAGATGTGTGACATATATTGTGAAACACCCTGTATAAAAAGAACTGTTAGTGGTTAGACTTCAGACATGTCAAAGCTTTGATTATTGATTTTGGCATACATATTAAGCAGGTTTTAGTATAAAATAATGAATTGAGAAACCTTTCAACGAGGACATCATTATAGATGTACAAAATTTTTTAGGCGCTGATCTAGAAAATTTATAAAGATGGGGGTCTAAATCAGCTGCACATTAAATGAACAAACCACAAGTTCAATGCTTTCATAGGTTAGATCTTTGAATTAAGGTACTGATACACAAGTTTAATGTCTATTAGTGAAATGTGTTGTGTGCGTGTTTTCCCCCAAGTTATCATAGTGTATGGTGCAATCTTAGGAGTTCAGGGGAAGATTTTTTTCCATTCCAAAAAGCATTATTTTTTTAGGCAGGTGCAATTTTTAACGTTTGCACGAGCGAAAATACGAAATACGATATTATAACATTGTAAGTTTAGTCTTAGCAATATAGAGATAATGTCATCTATATAAAATTATTTGGTTGCCCTCTCCTGACTGATAGTCTCAGAGTGGCCCGACTCATAACTTTTTAACCAACTAATAATTTTAGCGCATTCTGGGAAAAATGGTCAGAAAATTAAGCACTGATTTGAAAATCCTCTGTGAAAAAATTCCCATGTACATTCCGACCCAAATTTTTCATCCTGAGTCGGGAGAGGGCAATCAAACATTATTTTAAAGTTGACCTGATCAGTCAATCGTTCTTTTTTTTTTAAATAAAATGTTGCAATTTACCAAAAACTAAAATAAAGTAATGTAAAGGGAATGTAGTTAGAAAATCGATGCATTCCTTTCAAAATACACTTGTATGTATTGATAAAGTCTTGGTGAAAGAACGAGAGACGTACCATTTTCGTTTGCACAGATATGCCAGTACAAAACTCAGGAGGACGAAGGCCACCAATACCGAAAATGCACCGATGGCAACGGACACTAGATGGACTTCAAACTCTGTTTAATGGAATGTAAAAGGCTAAATTAGGTCGAATTGATATACATGTAATACTGACAGCATGTTGGGCTTTATCAAGTATTTGAAAAATGATTGACGAAAGCCCATTTGAGGCCTATTCAGATAAATAGAGAGACTGCCAGAATTGATGAAGCGAAATCATTTTTTATTAAAATTTGTTATCTAAACCTGTTTTATTTGTGCAATCGAGGTCTTATTTTTGTTCATAAAAATATGGAAAAAACGAATTAAAACACCCAATTTAAACAAATTTTGAAATTTGTCATAATTTAAAGTACTAATTTAAAAAAAAAAATAAATTGTACATTTTGTCATTGATTTTTTTTTAAATTATAAAGCATATGACATTTATTAAAGACAAATTTCATTACCTTTACAAATTTCGCGTCCGCCATGGCTCCAAACACCGCTGGTCTCACAAGTTCCTAGAACAACTAGCTGCGTCTCTAGAAAGCGGTCACAGGAGACCTTACATTTATTTCCCATGTGTGTAGAACATGTAGGGTAAGTTAGCTGTCCTCCTGGGAATGTAGATGAGCAGCAGGACCCTATCCCTAAAAACAAGACAAACATTTTTAGATTGAAACTTTTCTGGTTAAAGCATTGTTTTTGTTGTTTTCTGCCATTCAGTTACTTCAAATTAAACATTTTTGTTTCTTTAACCAGTTGCAAGTTACCTTCGTTATAAACGTTTTGTTGTAAGATTAGCAGTTTAACCTACTGTAGATTACGTTATTTTAGCAACACCTTATTTTCGCGAGTCAGCTATATGGTATTTATAAGCGAGACAAAATTTTCGCAAGCTATGATTTTTGCTGTGTATAAGTAATCCTTACTAATACAAATTAATTTATGCAAGAATGGAATTTTCGCGAGGAGACAGACTCGCGTAATTACGCGAAAATAATGTTCTTGTGAATAAAAAGTGATTTACAGTATATTAAAAGTGTGTTTTAAGTTTTATATACCTTAAAGTTATTATTAGAACACCGAGTCTTCTGCTGTATGTTTTAACTTTAATTTATCATGATTAAGTTGATTCCCTTACCTTTGATGAGTGTTCTTTCTAAGAAATTCGATGAGTTCTTCAGGATTTCGGAGGAGCCCAGTTCTTTGAAGGAGGTAACAAATGAGTATTCCTCTGTTTTAATTACATTAACACTCTTGCCATTCTTTCCCACTACAATAAAGAACGACTTTATCCCCATTTCCTTTAGTCTGGCCAACTCTTTTGATCCATCTGTCCATTTTTTGACTTGGTCTGTAACCACCATTATCAAAATTTTTTCGCTGCATTCTCGCTCTCTATTTTCAGCCCTGTCATCATCAAAAATCGCCAAAACAAATCGAAGAGCATGATCTAAGTAGGGTTTGTCATTTCCACTTGTGTAGTTTAGACTGCCTATATTATCTATGACATCTATTTTGGTACTATTTTGATCTGACCAAATTCTTTTTTGTGGATAAAGTTTAATAGTATCATCATAAGCAAACACCCCCACACGTATACTTGTTTCGCTGTGGTTGTAAATGGTCTCTGTTATTTCTTTGAAAAATTCACGTTGATAATTAAAATCCTCTTCGTTCTTGGTGTTTACGGAGGCATCAAGACCCAGGATTATGTCTAGTTGTTTATTTCTGGCTATAATTACAAAGTACATGTACATGTATTAGAATTGCAAAAAAATGACGAAATTTCCGCAAAAAATGTTACCATACCATTTAGTTTACGTCTACTCATAGACTTCGTTTGACACATAATGATACGATGAAGAATTAAGAATAAAAACTATGGACACATCCTTGTGTAAATAAAGAAAACCTTGCTGAAGTCTAAAATCTATGTTTAACCAACGTACATGTATAAGGTTTGGCGTTGTTTTTAAATACTGTTGTGTCTTGCATTTATAGATGCGTTTTACCCAATTATTCCAAAGGAAATATGTCATTTGCAATTTGTAAAATACATAACCTACATGAATATGAAATATACGTGTTGCGAAAAAATTTATGGTGAAAAAATTTAAAGACCTTTTTTATTATCGTTTTACATAAGAAAAAAAACACTGAAAATTGTTTTTAAAATAACCCAAAACACTTATTTGACAAACTCTCAAACTTTCTAATGTTTAATATCAGTGCTCTATAAAATTCTTAATCGAAAGCATGGAGCTTGTCATTGCTCTTTAATGTATACCAAAATACTATTTTAAGTATAGTAATATCACTTTCTTTTGCATAAAGATTTTCTCTTAATATAAGAAATTGACAAAGATAGAAAACGAAACAACCTTCAAGTTACATAACACCATTCTAATATATATTTTCAAATACTTTCTGTGCATTTGATAGGTATTTTAAATTATCGATGAATTAACAATACATACTATTCCAATCAACTGGTACACTTTAGCGACTGCTAGTTCAATATTTACTAATTTTAATAATAATTTCCACGTAAATAATATTGCCTTTAACTTATATTTGCAATATTTTCGATTTAATAAGTTTCGATTCATGAAGTTACTAAGTAGGAGAAATATTTAAGTTATATCTATACCATTTGACAGGCTGGACAACAGATATATAATCCACAATTGAATTAAAACCACCAACATTTTAATGATCAAATTAATGTATGATTCGTTCCCACAAAAAATGCAGTATTATATTATAATACTTCCCTATTTCCAACACGGGATTAATTTCCTATGCGTCCATACAGGATATGGTCCTTTGATGCAAGTTTTCTATTTCTGACATTTCGAGGAAATTATTTGAATGATACTTCAGGTTAAAAAAAACAAATATGAAAATTTTCGTTGATTTAGTTAATGTTTGATTAATATCTCAGTATCCAGATAATTAGGATAAAGGATTTTTTTAATTAGCAAATATTTTCAATATTGATTTTATGCGTTCTCACATGAATATACATACATGTAAATGTGGGTCATCGATAGATAAAATAAACACTTTAATAAATTCATTGTTTTTCTATTCAAATAAGTTCGATGGCTAGGACATATCTTTAGAATTAAAGGATTAAGAATTCCAAAAGTATTCTAAAAGTGGACACCACCAAGGAAAGGGCACTAGGAGGAAGACCAGTTTAACTTAATTGAGTTAAGCTCAATTAAACTTGCGCAAGACGGTGATTTCCTTATTTTGGACACTTATCCATGATATTTCTTGGTATAATAACTATTTAATATACCAACCACTTCTCTCTTAAATGTTTCCAGCTTAATTTTAGCTGTCCGCCATATTGCCGACTCAAACAGTAAATAATCAATTTAGCTGTTTCCTTTTTATCCACACTAGGTCAGCATATCATGTCAAAAATAATAATCTTCTATAGTTTTATATCACAAGAAAGCCCATTTAGGACCTATCAAAATATTTTTGAATTCGTTATCATGAATTGTCAGTTATAACGAATTGAATTCGCAATAATTAACAATTTCTTTGAATTCGTTATGACGAATTTAAAGTGTTTTCACAGACTTGTTGTATTCGTTATAACGAGTTCAAAAAAAAAACCGACTAGAAAAACAAAAGTCAGACATGTACAAACACCAAAGGTTTATTAAATCAAATAACACAGAATTAATTTTCTTAAACGTTTTCATATGCCCCTTTCTTAAACACATTATGATAAAGATGGTGCTTCTTCCTCTTTTCTTGGCTAGCCTGAACATGTCTTCCTGGTTTCTTCACATCCTCCTTTGTTTTGGCCTCTGTACTATCAAGTCCCCCTTCGTTTACACTAGAGGCCTGATCAGATGTGGGTGTTATAAAGGTCACAGTTTCTAAGTAGTCGTTCCGCCGTGAACTTTCTTCACCCGGTCGTCTTTGTAAGGAGAAGTCTTCACCATCGTTCAACTTCCTTAAAATCATCGTGAAATCCCTTATATATTTTTAAAAAGTAAGATACTTCACAAACGTCAGTTTTATCACTTTTCTCCACATGTTTTGATTTATTTCTCAAAATATAATTATGGTATTTTGAATAATCTTGCGATTTCATTAATTCTATCGTTTGGACTACAATCACATAAAATTTACTTTTTGCGATGTTCTTCTTTTTGAATATTAACATAATATAACTATTTCCTATGTTTTTCTGATACTTACTTTATTTTTTGCTTGACCATCATGACCACTATGTACACAATGAAGACGCTAAGGAATCCCGTGGCAGCTCCCCCCAAAACAGCCTCTGTATTCAGTGACGATTTCTCCAGGACTGTTTCTATTGTAAGTATACGAATGAATTATGATTATTTCATAATTCTAGAATTCTACGTGTAAATAACCTTAAAAATATATCAATTTATACGAAAAAGGGCTGATTTAATTAAAATGGAAGGTAAACAAAATGTATTCTTTGGAATGTACCTTTAATTCTCTGACATATTTTAGTTTCAATAACAGACCACCTCCGGTGTTTATTGCAATATATTCCCAGAACATCGTCGTGCAGTCGAAACCCACTATCACAGATGACTTCACAATAAGAACCTACATATCCTGTACAGTTTATTTCAAGAACTCCGTTTGGGATATCGCTTGGGCATGTTGTATCTTCAGTGATAAATAAACAGCATGTTAAAACGAGTGATTTTGAATAATTGATCTAAAATAGTTTATTATAAAAGAAAAATTTTCATGTATAAGCATGTACAATAAAGAGAGATTTTAGTTTTAGGTACATGTAAGCGATAAAATTCATATAGTAAGAGAAGTCAATTAATGTTATCGAGTCCTGGACAGAAATTGTAGTTATTTGCAGAATGTGTAAAATGTTTTTACCTTGTACAGGGTTTGAAAAACAAATTCCTACTTTCCATAAAATAAACAGAAAAGATAAAACGGAAAGAGCAAACACATCCATGACTTTCTTTGATGTGAACACCTGGATGAATGAGAGATGGCATTTTCACCGCAAACATCTTATATGTCAAAGAATGATTCATGTAAACATGGAATCAGAAAAACCCACACATGACACCCAACTCCTCAATATAATCTCATATTTAACTGTTTACTTATATTATTGACAGTTACGGAGTCATGAGATTTTTAAAAATGATATGCGTTATGTGGAATGTATTGGATGACTGCCTCCTCAACAGAAACAATGGCCCAAGAGATGATCTTTGTCCTTTGCAGAATGAGGTTTCCATTGTGATATTTCTATCAAGTTACATCCTTATAATGGTACATTGTTCTTGTAAGGGACATGAAGACCAGAATGGCTTCCTTATATGGATAAGATCAGGGGACATTTTAAGGCTTGCACCTAGTACACCTGCGCAGATGTCTGATGATACTGTTGTTGCAAACACAATTGAGTTTAAAAGTACTTTAACAAAACATTGGATATGAGAAGTATTTTTAGTTTTTTTAAAGGTGAAAAAGTAAAAATGTCATTTACATTTATTTTTGTTCACAGGTATTTTTCTGGACACTGGAATCATGATGACAATGCGATTTTTTTTTCACAAAATGACAACATAGCATATCCATGCTTTATTATCTTAAGCAGAAGACCATTCTCGAAATCATAACAATAGCAATTTGCTAAATTCCATCAAATTCTTTATTTACTATAATATTCCAACTAAAGTTTTAAGATATTAATTCAAATATCATCAGAAGAACT
This sequence comes from Saccostrea cuccullata, assembly GCF_032062105.1. Classification (NCBI taxonomy): domain Eukaryota; kingdom Metazoa; phylum Mollusca; class Bivalvia; order Ostreida; family Ostreidae; genus Saccostrea; species Saccostrea cuccullata. Next base: position 90,105 of record NW_026931030.1, on the reverse strand, counting down.
TGTTTCATAATAAAAATGTATGCATCACACTTGTATATTCATATCAAATAACCCATATTCCATAGAAAAGAGGAACATAAATAACTACTATGTAAGAAATCAAAATAATTACACGTTAATGACATTATGTCTTGAATAAATATTTTTATATCTTGAGGTGGAAAATCTATGCTTCATAAATGCAGGCTTAATATTTGATAAAAGAAAATCTGTGAATTTTTCAAACTTTTCACAAATAAACGAAATATTTTTCTAAATTTCTAACAATCTTTAATTGAATAATCATTTATGTTTATATAGCAAGGCAAAACTTCCATGAATTACAGTAATTTTTGCAAAGTAAGTCAAACCAAGAGAGAAAAAAATCTTTTGTAATGTATATAAAAACTTCAGACCAAAAAATTAAAGAATATTCTTAAAGAGTAAAAACACATACAAAGAAAATCTTTTGTAAGTTGAATGACCCATGACTTGAAAAATGCTTGTCAGAAAACAAGGACTACAAGTAATCATTAATTTTTAACTTAAAAAAAAATTCCATGAAATTTGTTAAAAATTTCTAAAAAGTAACATTCTTGTGTCAAAAAAGTTTGTTTGAAAAAAAAAAAAAACAGTTGTTTAATATATAAGCAAAATTTCTCATATATATTCTCATTCAATTATCAAATTATCAGCTTTAACATGCTCACTTATTTATCATTTAAGATTTTTTGTTACTCATTATCAAAAAAATATGCAGACTCTTAATCCAAACATGCTCAACCATTCGTTCTCACTAATATGCTCACATACCGTATTTCTTACCGAAAAAGCTCATGTAACTATTATCACAAACATGTCAACTCACAAATCTTACAAACACGTTCTCCCTTTCAAAATCAAAGCCACATTCAATACGATTTAAAACATGCTCAGTCATTCATTCTCAAAAACATGCTCACTCATTCATCCTCAAAAACATGCAACCTCACAAACATGCTCACTTATTCATCCTCAAAAACATGCCTCATCACAAACATGCTCAAAAACATGCATTCTCACAAACCTGCTTACTTATTCATCCTCAAAAACAGTCATGCATTCGCACAAACATGCTTACTTATTCATTCTCAATAACATGTATTCGCACAAACATGCTTACTAATTTATCCTTACAAACAGGCATTCTCACAAACATGCTTACTTATTCATCCTCACAAACATGCTTACTTATTCATTCTTACATTCCTCATAACATTCATACTCATTTTTCATTTTTTTAAATATTCATTATGATATTTTCATGGATTAACCCATAAATCATTCTCACTCATGGAAAACAATCATAACATTCATAAAAATACCCATCCACCAAAACAATCATGCCACAGTCAAACAGTTATTCTCCCAAACAATTACGCTGACAGATATACAATCAAACATTCTTTCAGACATGCATACATCTAATCATCCTCACTGATTTTATCATTACAAAAAATTAATTTGATTTTCTATATTCATCATAAACATGCACACTCATTCATCTTACAAACGAAAACATGCTGAGTTATTCTTTCTCACAATATTGTTCAAACATTCATCGTTACAATACATCTTCACTCATTCTTCAGCACAAACATGTTCATTATTTCATATATTCTATACAAACATTTCACTCACTGACAGTGATTTCACATCATCTCACACATTGTACTACCTATCTCACATCCTCACACACACTGTACTACCTATCTCACATCCTCACACACACTGTACTACCTATCTCACATAATCACACACACTGTACACCCTATCTCACATCATCACACACACTGTGCTACCTATCTCACATCATCAAACACACTGTACTACCTATCTCTCATCCTCACACACACTGTACTACCTATCTCACATCCTCACACACACTGTACTACCTATCTCACATCATTACATACACTGTACTACCTATCTCACATCCTCACACACACTGTACTACCTATCTCACATCATTACATACACTGTACTACCTATCTCACACACACACTGTACAATCTCACATCATTACATACACATCATCTCACACACTGTACACCTATCTCACATCATCACACACACACCGTCACATCACATCATCACACACACACTGTACTACCTATCTCACATCCTCATACACACTGTACTACCTATCTCACATCCTCACACACACTGTACTACCTATCTCACATCATCACACACACTGTACAACCTATCTCACATCATCACACACACCCTCACCCTCTCATAAACACACTGTACTACCTATCTCACATCATCACACACACTGTAATGTCTTTCACTATAAAACAATTTTCAATTGTCAGTGAGCACGTGACTAGTTGTAATTAGTCGTGTGCTCTCTGACAATTGAAAATTGTTTAATAGTGAAAGACAATACACATTCACACAATTACATTCACACTTTCATCCACACAAGCATTTCACATCATCTTCATTGTCATCTTTCCAAAGTTGATGACTTTGTATATCCCTTTGTTACCCTGGGATATACTGAAGCATCAACAGATATAGGAAGATGACATGAAATGCAAATTCAGTGTTGTGTTTTCTTTTTGGTGTAAGATTCTCCTTCATTGCACACCCTATGAAAAGGTGTGCAAAAGAAGCATCTTAAACCAAAAAATACTGTCCTTTATTGTGAAGAAAAATCCACCTACAAACCTTATGCATAAATAGTCAGAAGATTAGTATTTGGAAGGAACTTCACAAGAAATAGTGAAATCTTCTTTTATTAGAAAAAGACCAGCCACAAAAACTCTCATACATGAAAGAATTAATGAATGGAAGATCTCTAATAAAAGAAGATCCTTCTGATGAGGTTTCTCTAGCCACGCATCTTCTGCACTGCAAGAAGATCTGAGGCTAGAGAAAACTCAACAGAGGGAAACACTATTTCCTTGGCAGAGCTGTTTCATCCATGCATGAAACATCTCTGCCAAAAAAGGACTGAAAACACAACACAAACCACTGACAATCTATTAACATTCACTCAAAATCGTTTTTAAATCAACTAGAAAATGATGAAAGTAATCTTAAAATTATCTTAAACATTATAATCATTCATTTTTAATTGGACTTATATCGCTGAACTTTCGTACATTTATGCATACATTCAAACATCCATCCTCTGACACAACTACATGTATACTGACATACATACAATAAAATATTCATACTTTAATATATTCAATCAAACATCGCACTGTCATACATACAAGCAAACATTTATACTGACATACATACAATCAAACATTCATACTGACAAACATACAATCAAACAATTATTCACTCAAATCACCATGCTTTTATACATGCATTTAAACAACAATCTTCTTTAACAATTACTAAGTAAACTGTTATACATAAAATCAAACCTCCATATTAACATACACTCAAACATTTACACAGACATACACTCAAACATTTCCTACTGGCATACAGCTGTAGATTATTTCAACAATCCATCCACTCAAATGCTGACATTCATACATTCAAACATCCAACCATTTATACAACCATGCCGCCACATACATTTAACCATCCGACCATTCATAAAAACTTGATGTCACATCCACTAACATACAACCATTCACACAACCATGCTGTCACACACACTCAATCATTCAAAAATCATGTTTACACATACAATCAATCATCCAACCATTCACACAATCATGCTGTCACCTACTCTCAAACATTTACTACTGATATACATCTGTTCATTATTTTAACAATCCATCCACTCAAATGCTGACAAGCATACATTCACACATCCAACCATTCACACAACCATGCTGCCACATACATTTAACCATCCGACCATTCACAAAAATTTGATTTTACATACACTCAAACATACAACCATTCACACAATCATGCTGTCACATACATTCAAACATCCAACCATTCAAGCAATCATGTTGTTATATACACTCAAACATCCAAACATCCACCCATTCAAGCAATCCTGCTGTCGCATACACTCAAATATACAACCACCCACACAAACCATGTTGTCCCATACTCTCAAACTTCCAAACATTCAAACAATCATGCTGTCGAATACCCTCAAACATACAACCATTCACATTATCAGGCTGTTACATTCACTCAAATATACAACCATTCACACAAACCATGCTGTCCCATTCTCTCAATCTTTCAACCATTCATGCTGTCGCATACACTCAAACATACAACCATTCACATTATCATGCTGTCACATTCACTCAAACATTCAATCATTCACACAAACCATGCTGTCCCATACTCTCAAACTTCCAACCATTCAAACAATCATGCTGTCACATACATTCAAACATCTAATCGTTCAAATAATCATACTTTCTTGAAAGTTAAAGTATTGAAAGATTTCAGTTATATAACTATCTTAGTTTAAATGTAATGATAATATTAAAAATTACTATAATAACTATGCTTGTAAAACTGTTGTAGAGTTGATGAAAACTGAAGTTTAAATAACCTAACAGACAAAATACAAGTCATGGGTCGAACAGTAATCAAGATATTGAATTTAAGAATTTGTTAAATATGAACATTGAATTATATTCTCAAAATACATTTTAGCTCCAGTTCATTAGTTTTGCATCAACAATTAAAAACATTAATTGAAATTTTCATCAGTGCTTTAAAATACTTTTGAATATGGTGATGATGAGGTTCAAAAAACAAAAGAGCTACGTGTAAAAAGATTTTTGTTTCAAAATTTGATAAGTCTGCCAGCTTTCTATAAATCAGAAATTACACCTTATCTAAAAATCTATGATATTCAAATTTTTACCAGCATAAAATTTACAATTTCTTAAGTTATGGGTAAACAAAATATAAACTGCATTTAAAAATCAAGTAACAAAATCGGTTAAATACTCAGAAAACTTTTCTCAACTAAGTTCCTTAAAAAATTATGTGATATGAAGCACATAACACATAACTATACGTAACAGGATGGATTGAAGAAATAATGGTGCACAAAACGAACTCAGTTATTGCAAATATTAAAAAATGAGCAAACAAAAAATATATGGTGAAAAAAGCTGTAAAATATTTTAGAAAATAAATTCCTGATGGGTGGATCAACTTATCTAAAATGCTTGCGCTTCTTGTTAACTGATTTAATCTTCTTTAATTTTCTCTCAATTTGCTGGCTCTCTTGGATTATGAGATCCTCCTGAGAGATCAGCTTTTCATGGTCAATAGACATCCTCTTCACTTCGTTACTTAGCTGTTTGTCTTTGGATTTACCCTTCTTTAGTTCCCTCTCTACCATTTCCATTTCTTTTTGCAGTTTTTGTTGCTTCTCTGTCAACAGTCTATTGGTGACCCTAACCTCCTTCAGCTCTCTTTGTCTCTGAGAGAGCTGCTGTTTTGCCGTGTCTGCTCGTTTCTGTGTATTTTCCAGCTCTGACTTCATTACCGCTAGACGATTTGTGAGTTTCATTTCCTCCAGATTTGATTTCGCACCTAAAGTTTGAAGTCTCTCCAAGAATCTAATAATACAATGCAAAAGAATGACTTTCTCTAGTCAGGTACAATCATCAATTTTTGGTTGGTGTTAGATAAGGTATATTAGGTTGGTTAGTTGTTTGTTTCAAGTCCATCAACTCCCAAAACTTTTTCTGCCTTTTTGGGACAAATTTAGACATACATGTACAGCACTTGAGGCCATTGTAATGTTTTTGTCAGCTAGTGTGACATATGTAACATAATAGTTAGTTCCATGGACTAAGTAAAGCCCATGAACCAAAGTGAGATTAAAATTATACTTTGTATTTCTAAAACTAATGTTCTACCCACTGAACTTCAAATGATTTATAAGAACAACCCACAAATTTATTTGCCCATGTTGATGAAGTTTTTTTTTTATTATTAATTTTTGATTTATCAGAATATATTTTTTTTTCTATGACTGATCTTCAGTGAATGAAGTACCATACAGAAAAAAATTAATTACTTATTTGCTGTTCATTATTTGAATTTCAAAGCAAGGAATAAGTAAATTAAAGAAGTACTAGTATTACTTACATTTCATTTGTACCTTGAACCTTCTCTATTTTCCTCTGACTGTCTTGCTGCTCAATACCATCTGGTGATTTAAAAAAAAACATACTAAAGAGTCATACATATACCTAGCTTATTATATATTTTGTAAAATGTGTATTTTATTGACAAAATTGGTAATAGCGTTTCCAAAAATAATGCTCTTATTGATCAAATACTAAGTACTAGTAGTACGTCTAGTACATTTGTAATACTAATTAAGTACATGTATATGAATTTATTTCACATAAATAGAATATTACAAACCAATCTTCCTTTGATGTGTCTTCTTCTGTTGTTGAAAACTTTTAATTGGTGTTCCTCTTTTCTCCTCCTCAACAGCTTTCACATCAACAACAACCTTATTCGCTGATAAGCACGACTCTCTATCAACCTCCTCAATTGGGGACAGGAATGTTCGGGTGAGATACATCACTAATGGAGAAGATTCTCTATCAACCTCTTCAGCCGCTTCAACTGGGGAAAGAAAAGTGCGAGGGATATACCTGGGGGATTCCAATGTTTCATCCGTGAAATCTTGTTGAAAGTGATGATAAAGGAAGCTATCTTCATTTCTTGACTGAATGAATCGGACATCTTCTGCAGTAAGGCTTTCCATGCGTCCTTCGTACATGTTAGGTGTGACTAACGCCTGGATTCTTTCTTTTGCATCATAGAACTGGCTGTTTCCTTCGAAAGGTTTGAACGGAACTGTTATCGAGGCAATATCCAAGCTATCCAACTTTTCTTGAATCTCAGCTGGTATTGGTTGCCTTGGTGTAAAGTCCAAACAAAAGTCCTCTAGAGACAACTGTGTTTGTGAAGAAAGTACATCACACATTCTGTATTTTTGTTTCTCTGAAACTAGACATGAACAATATTTTATAGAGACATCACTAAAAATAAGATCAATTTGGAAGTTACTAAGAAAATTTAATGATTATTACCTTTTGAGGGTGTGTTCAGAGACAGCATGTTTACTTCTTCAGCATTCTCTATAAATATGGATAAATAAAAGCTAAGTGACAGATCAAAAATTCTACGGTCGTTTTAATGACTGTATTTGTAAATAGAACCTTTCTTTGGATTGTGTTTCCTCTAACAAACATCACATCATACCATTTGTAAAGTAATTGCTTCTATGGATATTTCTCGGCGGTTATGACTGGTCAATACGGGATGCTTACATCTCTTAAGTACCAGATCTCAGAGCTAGTGTTACAAGAATCGATTCAAGCTTTTGCTTTTGCCCAGATCACAATTTGTTTTTTCAGCAGGTCACTGTCAGTTATTTTTATTTTTTATGTGTTTCAGATAAAAAATTTAACGATTTAAAAATTGTTGCAGTATTACCTGTTGGAATATTAGCTGGACCTTTTTGAGCTTCTAAACTTCCAGTATTGCACCGAGAAGAGCTGGGTGGCAGAATAACTTCAAACACATCATTGTCTTCTAGGTTCGCAATCTGCTGCTTTGTTGCTAGAAAAAAAATATTCAATAATAACAAATATTAAACTGATTTAAAAAAGAAAAAAGAACCATATATATTTAAAAAGAATGATAAAATACCAAAGGGGAATATTGAAATTGTAAGAGTACCATCAGACAGAGGTGTAGCTGGAGGTGATTTAACTGTTCCTGGAGTTTTGTCTTTAGTTGTCTTTAACTGTATTGGTGGAACTACAGGCAATCCTTTTTTCACAAGTGAATCTAAAATACATCAATTTATTTGTTAGAGTCCTATATATAAAAGACTTACAAATCGTACATGTAGCATAGTATTAATCAACAAAAATATGCAAACAAACTTCGTTTTGAAAAATAAATTTACCTTCTGAGGTTGTGGTGCGTTTGGATGTTTTAACCAAACTAGGGGCTGCACACTTTTTAGATATTGGAGGCAGGACAGGAAAGGCTCCTTTTACTTTCACTTTATTGAATTCTGAAAATAATTAATGTTAACTATTTTTTTTAAAAAAGGCAACTAATTTTTGTCCTTAATGACATTAGGAACTCGGGATTAATTTAAGACTGAGTTGTCTTTTTCTCTCAAATTAATAAACTGGAATAGATCAAATGAAATATTATATACGATGTGATTGATTAGAATAGAAAATATAAATAACCTTCCGGGGGCTGTTTCTTTGGAAATACTTTTATTGCAGGTATTGGATGATAAGAAGTATTCGGTCTAGGAATAATTGGTCTGTCTACTCTTGGTAAAGTAGCTGACTTGCATGGTCTGAGTGTCATTTTGGCATCAAAACCTCCAATGGCATCCAGCTCTTTCTGCAGAGCTGTTTGTTGAATAAAACGTTCACAAGTATTAGAGAATAAACATATGTATTTAAATTTCATTTTGAATGTATTCAGATATTACATGAATCTCTCCTTAAATTTTATCAATCAATATATAAGCCTTAAGGGATTTTATTACAGAATCAATTTGTGCCCTATCTTGTACATACCACGAGGAGACTTGTTGGACTCCATGATTTTCTGTAAGACTGAGAAAAGAAGGAAAACTTCAGCAATATTTTGTAAAATATTTTTTAATATTTAAAATATTACATTAGTGAAAATATTTCTACAAAAAGGTGACATTTGTACATTTAAAAAAACATCAAGGCCATAGACTTATATTAAAGATATCTTTTTACATGTCTTTAAGTCTGCAGATTTATCACCTGTTTTAAATCAATACACTTTTAAGTGTTAACATTGAGTGAAACAATGTTGCTGAAATAAGTTTTATCATGTATGATTCCAAGGTGAAGTTTGAAGATGCTTACCCTTCGGTGAGACCTTGTTTGGCAGCAGGTCCACATTTCGATGGGCAAAGTTTTTCACTGCAGCGTTCTTCTGATGAGCTGAGGGAGTATTAAGAGCAGGGAATCAAATTTGGGGGGGGGATATTTTTCATATCATGTCTACATGTAATTTTCTATTTAAATCGTATTGTAAGAAATTGATATTTTTGCATTTATAAAGAATGGATATTAAATCAGTATCCTGCCTAAAGTATATGCCGAAGAACGTCAACTACAATATATATTGTACGTTTGTTCGTGATAGAATCTTATTGCTCCAAACACTTCGACACAGTTTGAAAACAAGTGAGAAAAACCCGGGATGTGGGGCACACATTTTTAAAATTCGATCTATCATTTGCATGTCCAGATGCACTAGACATTTTATTCTTCCGCGTTTACACTAGAACTAATATTTTAAAAAATCCAGATTTGTTTAATAGTTTATTATGCTTTAATTATCTAAGAAAAAAGTATAAATCATTTTGTTTTCAGAAATGATGTAGGGCACACCAACACTAAAACGGATATGGGACACACATTAATTTACTTTCAAATTGAAACATCGAGCCTTCATATCTTAATGTTTCCATTTAAATGACTGTTGTTAGATGTTACAATAACCTGTAAAACTCATCCACTTGATTCCCTTGGTTTGCTTGTGTCCAAACAAAAAATAGTTTGGATTCAGAAAATTCTTTGGAGTTTGTGTGGACCCCCCCCCCCCTTCCATCTTGAAAAAGTTCCTAAATCTGCATATTGGTATTAATAATAAGATCTTCGGCACTAGCATGTCTTTTGATATGGGAAAGAGATCAAGAATTTTTGTTATGCTCAAATATTTGCAACAACTGACCCTCCAGGTGAATATAAGAATTTTTTCCCTTCACATGCTACGATGGTCTAAAAAATAGATCGGGAAATTCCAAATTGAAACAAATAGTTTCGGAAAGCTATTTTATTTGCTCCTAACTTGCACTCAGGTGAACATAAAATTAGTAATCGAATGTACATGTGTGAAAGTGGTTGCCAATGATGGGGAGGGCCAAAACAAATCAAAGGTTTTTAGCTGTCATTTTTCTCTGATTATGCCTCCCCCCTCCAAAACTTATCCTATAAAAGAGCTTGACATTATTATTATCATTTTTTTTTGGTATAGCTAATAAAGTACTTTTTACAAAAAATCCCAATTTATACTGCTATAGTATAATTTATTAAACCCTGCTCCTATCATTACTTTTGGCTAATACCGGTATTCTAGCAAATGTAAATAAGATGGCATGAACTGCTTTATGAGTACGTAATATTTAATCACTGATTCATACATGTATAATAAAACAATAACTGTTAGGTTTTTCCAATATTACGATGATTTAGCCACCTTCGAAGTACAATATTCATCTTTGTCTTTTTTCTAAATATGGATTAAAAAACTATTAGAATTTTGATACAAGTTTGTCAGCTGTTGCAAATAGTTGAGCATAAGAAAAGTTCCTTAATCTCCGCTTCCTATCAGCTGACATACTTAGAGTCTTGCCGACAAAGATCTAATAAATACAAACACTGAACGAATATATAAACTTTTCGAGGAGAGAGAGGGGGGGGGGTCCAAACAAACAAAAAAAAAGTTCTGACTCCAAAATGTTTTTACAAGCAAAGAAATTAAACAATCAACCTAAAAAAAAAGCTTTTTCATGCGTGTTCAATAGGGTCTGGGTCGTGTTACTAAACATAGAATTATCGTAGAGTACGTAAAATATACATAGACTCCGGACTTCAAAATTTCCATTTAGATACATGTATATACTAGTATCTTTCAATGTAATATTTAATAAAAGTCAAAATTTGAAATTCATTTTTGCAGCTTTTGTTGAGGATCATGCAGGCCATTTCAACTTACAATATTTGAATTTTTGTATGGATACAAGCAAACCAAGGGAAAATCAAATATTTGGATGAGTATTACAAAGATGTGTTGTACAGGTAATTGTTCATCTATACTACCAAACAGCAGTCATTTAAGTGGAAACATTTAAACAATAAAATGCTTTCTTTGTTTGTTGTTACTGGAATGAAATATGCAGCTTTGAAAAAAACATAACCCGCGTAAGCGGGTTATGTAAATTTTTTCTGCAATAGCTGCGATGTTTCATTTGTAACAACAAACAAAGAAAGCATTTTATTGTTTATATTTATATCTGTTTAAAAAATCAATTAAAGTAGGATTAAAAAGATTAATTATTGTATTAATGATGCGAACGTCTTTATACGTTTCATTGATGGAACAGCCACTGATTAAGAAATCTGTACAGGCGACCTGCCTACTGTAGTTTATGAAGTGATGAACGCAATGGGGTTTCTTAAGAAATAAAGGAGAAAATACTCAGTGGATGTAAATATTAAGATATGAATGCTCGATGTTTCAATTTGAAAGTAACTTAATGTGTGTCCCATATCCGTTTTAGTGTTGGTGTGCCCTACATCATTTCTGAAAACAAAATGATTTATACTTTTTTCTTGGATAATTAAAGCATTATAAACTATTAAACAAATCTGGATTTTTTTAAAATATTAGTTCTAGTGTAAACGCGGAAGAATAAAATGTCTAGTACATCTGGACATGCGAATAATAGGTCGAATTTTAAAAATGTGTGCCCCACATCCCGGGTTTTTCTCACTTGTTTTCAAACTGTGTCGAAGTGTTTGGAGCAATAACCATTCTTTCACGAACTAACGTACAATATATATTGTAGTTGACGTTCTTCGGCATATACTTTAGGCAGGATACTGATTTAATATCCATTCTTTATAAATGCAAAAATATCAATTTCTTACATCGAAGCGGAGCATTTGTCCTCCATTTTTGTGTGTCCTAATCCCGTACAATGACGTAGATTCCCCGCCGTGAATACTAAAATAAACATTTTGTTCAAACTATAATATTTGATGAGTAATACTATATTATACAATATATGTAAGAAACACAAAATTCTACCGCTTGTTACCAGAGGGGGCATCTCAAAATGCAAAAAATTAGTAAATTTTACTATTTTTATTGGGTATTACAAAATACGACATACACAATGGATTCACATGAAAACATAATACAAATATTGGAGATATTCTCAAATTTCTGTTTTAAATTTCAAGAGCGTATGTTTATTACTTTTTCTTTAATAATATTTTTATTACCCCTTTCTTTAAGAGCTACAGATTATCATTACGTCAAAAACACACTGCAACGACGTCAACTTACCTATCAATTGCAAAATCGGTTTAAAAATCAGTTATATCAAATTGTAATTACATTTTTATACCTATAATTTCTTAATTTTGTGTAAATTTAATAATTAAGCGAAAAAAGTTGCATTAAAACAGTAAAGAAGCTTCACTTTACTCTGATGCGTGAAATATTGTGCAACGGAAACTATAGTCGGCCCCCTCAAGTGAAACAATATTACTGAAATAAGTTTTATTTAGTAGGCTTCCACTGTTAAGTTTGAAGACACATACCCTTTGGTGAGACCTTGTTTGGGAGCAGGTCCACATTTCGATGTTTAAAGTTTTTCACTGCAGCGTTCTTCTGATGAGCTGAGGGAGTATTAAGAGCAGGAAATTAAATTTGGGCGGAAATATTTTTCTCTTAAAATCGTATTAGTTAATTATATTTTACATAAAAATCATCTAAATCAGTGCTGATCCGATATTTTAAAAGTGCTGCAGTTCGTGAACAATACCCTGCCAGGCTAATGTACATGTAAGACCTATGAATTGCATACTTATCCATCCGCTATTTTGTTCATGGAAAACATTTTGTTAAATTCTGCTCAAATGCCAATTATTACTATTTTCCCGCTAAACTATCTTGTCAATTTAAATAATTCTCAACACCCAGGACAACAATACAAGTACTAGTATTTGTTCATTGGTATGTCATAACTCCATGTCATTTTTCAGCAGTCAGAAGTTGACAGAAGTTTTGAAAAGAATTTGCAATTAATGTTTTGCACGCATATACACACACATTCAAAATGTCTGCATATGAAGTGAAAGGTGTATTAAAACGAAAATTAAAAAAGGAAAAGAAACAGACATAGTGTGATTCCATGCTAGAAAGTGTGCTATTCACTAGGGCAGTCTTGTAGTAACCAGTGGGTAAAAAGGTAAATACCCCCCCCCCCATTTTTTTTTGTATAAGATATTTATACTGAATAATGAGTAGATTTGTCAATTTTACAGTTGTGTCCCCTCGATAATTTTACCAGTACAAGTATATCATACACTAGAAAACAAACTCTTTTTATATTTTGCTAATTTACGGTAATGCCCTTTCATAAGATCCCGATGATCTTTTTATTGTGAGATTCTGCTCTCTCCTAAATTAAAATTGCTTCCTATAGGCTAGTTATGAATAGGATATTTATTGGGAAATGTCTTCAATGTGCGAGTAAAGTTGTGAAAAATGACTTTGAAAAAAAGTGCAAAAATATCACACAAATGTTATATACAGAAAATTAAGAGGTTTTAAACAAGAATAATACATTATTTTGAAACAAAAATGAAAGATAGAACAATATACATGCAGATAATGTGAATAAAAATGTTAGCATCAAAAATCAAAAACAAAGGGAATACATTAATATATCTGATACCTTTTAATCAATACATCTGAAATTTAAAGGTTATCTTTTTAAGACTTTGAAATTTAAAAAAGATTTAATTCAAATCAATGGAATAAAATTTATTTAGCGTGTGTCATTTATGTTTGAGCAAATTAAGTCATAATTTCTGTAACCTCAAAAATGAAAAACGCTTTCTGAATTTAGAGCAAATTTTCTAATAGATCTAGGGCTTTCACGCCCGTTTTGGGGGACTGGGGGCCAGGTCGTAATAATTGGAAAATTAGCAATCTTGAAAAATTAACATTATGAATTACACAGTCGTTGATCATTGGGTTTTCTGGTTTTGTTATGAACTAAATTTCTGGAGGGGGGTCTAAATTAGGAAGTAGGGAAAAAATTTAAACAAATTCATTTATTATATATCTCACTAAATGTTTTGAAATATTTTAAGGGTCCGGTGATGACTTCGGGGTAAATTAACATATTCAATAGGAAGGAAACATTTTTTTTGCAGCTTTTGATTGGTCTCAAAAATATAAACAATATAGAGTCATGCAGTCAGTTATACAAATATGTACATGACTTGTACTTTAATATTTTAGAAAAAAAAGTATTAAACAGAATAGATATACTGATTTTGTTTGCTTACCTGCAATGTCAGCATCTTTCTGTGAAATCATTTTTCCTTGATTTCGGTTTTTCAACATTTTTGCAAAGCTGAAAAATATGTGTTTAATAGATTTATTTTCATTTTAATCACATAATCTTAACTGACTCAAAAACTTTAAGTAAAGCTTAAATTAAATTTTAATTTTAAAGGTTTTCTACACCAATTTTATTTAGAGTAAATTAACTATTTAAAGCTATTTCTCATGTCCAACAGGCAATGGTCAATTTTTTTTCTTTGGTACTTTTAGCAAATTTGATGGTTAACACCCCCCCCCTTCCCCCCTTTGATATTTTGGGGTTCATGTGCATTTTTATTATCTTACTCACTAACTTACTGTTACATGTTAGGCTCTAATCAACTTAAATTGAACACGAATAACATGATTTTTAGCATGACATCAAGTAGAGGGTACCCGCAACCTTGGTCATTCTGTGTGGAAACTTTTACGATGTAGTTAGAGCAGTGACGTCCACTACCATTAATCATCGTAGGAAACCCACAGTCAGTCTCACTTCTCTCACCTCAGGGATTTTTTAGGGAATCGAGACCGGTCGTGGGTTTCCGACGACATAGAGTTGTGTGCCATAATTTAAGATAATTTTATGTTTTCTTTATATATTCTATTGAAAACAATATTTTGTAAAATCACTGGTATGACAACAATTCTTGACAGATTTTATCACAAATTTCTTGATAATCCAAGAAATTGCTGTAGTTGATGAAAAAAAAAGTTTTTACCTGATCAGCACTGATATTTTTAAAATATTAAGTCACATACTCACAACGAATTATATAGTTAACATTGAACACTGATCTTGAATTTTAGAACTGATGTTACATGTAAGTGATGAACTATCTTTTACTAAAAACTAGTACTAAATATGTAATGATATTTTAAAGAAAGATAACTAAAGATTTTCTGGTTTAAGTACTGAAATAAATAATTAAAGTGGACAAAAATTGACCATTTGCCAGTGATTTTACAAAAGGTTGTTTTCAATGAAATATATATAATGCCCTGTTCACACGGAGAATTTAATTCGCAGTAAATTAATGCGAAGTAAACTAATGCGAATCAAACTAATGCGAATTAAATTGCGTTCACATGACAGCTAATGCGAAGTAAACTAATGCGAATTAAAATTTTACTTCTGCAGCCCGGCGTCAGCACGACTATTATGACGTCATTTGCAAATCACGTCACCTTATGCTGAAGCAGATCCATTTGACATAAAGACAAAGTGTCTGTATACACATTTTAATGATTTACAAACTTTTCCTTAGTTTTTCACCCAAAAATAGCACAAGTACCTATAGCTGACCACAAACAAGTGGCATTTGACTAAATTTTGTCATTATGCATGCGTCAGAATTTAATTCGAATTAGCTTCGCATAGCGTTCACACGGAGCTAATGCGAAGTAATTTAATGCGCAGTAAACTAATTCGAAGTAAACTAATTCGCATTAAATTCTCCGTGTGAACGCTAAGCGAAGCTAATTCGCAGTAAACTTACGTTTAATTCGAATTAAACTCTCCGTGTGAACAGGGCATTAAATCATCTGTGTATGTGTAGCGGTGATAGCTCAGTAAGTTGGGCTACCTAGCTGTTCAGTGCACTGGAATCGAAAAGTTTTTGGTTCGAGCCTGGCATGGGGCGTTAATTTTTTTTTTCAAACAAACAGCCATTTATTTCGTCAGTTTCGTTTTATGTACTGATGTATTAACATTTTGAATTAGATAAATTTTGGTTCAGTTTGGTTCTCGAGCGAATCTTCTATTCTATATAATTTACATGTACACGTATCATGCATCTATATGCATTAAATATTTTAGGTGTTTATTTTTTGTGAAACATTACTATGTTATAGTACCCCTTAGGAAAAACGGACAAAAATGCTACAATCTCACACTTTCAAACTAAATGAAAAAAAAAACATATGGACGTGTTTGTATAATCTGACCAGCTACGTTCAGCCAAAAATATATATTTAAACCATAAATGTTTCGTACAAATGATTCCTGCAGATCACACGCCAAATGCGCCCATCTTCTTATCTTAAGCGCACAACTGTACATTATTTCTTTACTGCGTGAAACAGGCACTACGAATCTTAGATATAGACTCTAATATAGACATACTCACTGTGACTTTTTAAAATTTTCATTAAATTCCATACATGAATAAAGAAAACTCACCACAAAGACTAAATTGCCAAATCAAGCAACCAAACGTTGTCAAAAGATGGCGCGGTTGCTACTCTTTGATTGTTACATCATCTGATTTCCCACAATTCTAATTGATGGGACGCTTCCATTATTAAAATGGGTATGGCAAGTTTTGGTCGAATAAATATTGCATTACCAAAACTTTTTTTTACAATATTAAGCACAAATAATTTATCTCAAAGGCTTAGCAGATATCCAGTCAGCAAAGTCATTTATATAAGTATCCTAGAGTAATATTGCTTGACTTATGTTATGGATGATAGGCCTATAGAAAAACGTGACAAAATGTGTAGGTCTATGAACTTTCAAAATATTCCATTTACATGGAAAACGGTTAAAATCAATTAACCAACAATATGTCATTAGAAATTAATGTAAACAAGTCTTCAAAAATTTACATATATTAAAGAGATTATTAACATACTCACTGAAGCTTATCAATCAAACACAATCTGTCGATAAATATTGCCTTCTTGCAAAACAATTAATGGCGCCGTTGCTACTGTTTTCTATGACGTTTGCTCTTTATGACGTCACACACTAACCCGGGTAGCTGAAAAGGTGATTTTAGCTAGCCTGTAATTCATAATTATAAAATTCGGCAACCCCCCCCTTTTCTTACGGCCATGCTAAATGCACTTATTGTACTTATATAGTTTTCCTTTTTTCATTATTTTTTAGGGGAAGGTGTATATTTTGTATATTTTACTTAGTTAATTTTATTATCGATCATTGGCGTCGGAAGCAAATTGAAAGGGGGGGGCTAAATGTAAGAAATTTGTTTTTATACCTTCAAAAACAAAAACCCTGACAAGCAAAAAAAAAAAAAGGAAATGTCCGTCCAAACACGGAGGGGGTGGGGGAGGGGGGGGGTTAGGTTCGAACTTTATTAGCAAAATCTTTTCCAAACAACACCACTTTCCACATTATTTCAACCTAAACTGCAACGTGTCTGTGGAAATATTTGTAAGAAATTTTTTTTTGCCTTCAAAAAACAAAACAAAAAACTGAAAAACTGACAAGCAAAAAAAAAAAAAAAAAAAAAAAAGGGAAATGTCCGTCCAAATACTGAGGGGGGTGGGGGTTAGGTTTTGAACTTCACTAGCAAAATCTTTTCCAAGCAACACCACTTTCCACATTATTTCAACCTAAACTGCGACGTGTCTGTGGAAATATTTGTAAGAATTTTTTTATACCTTCAAAAAAGCAAAAAAAAAAAAAAAAAAAAAAAAAAAGGGAAATGTCCGTCCAAATACGGAGGGGGTGGGGGGGTTAGGTTTTGAACTTCACTAGCAACACCACTTTCAAAATTATTTTAACCTAAACTACAACGTGTCTGTGGAAAGTGGAGGGGGGGGGGGGGCTAAACCTACGAAGCGATGTTCAATGTCTATACTAAGTCTATCGTTGGAAAAAAAAAAGTGGGGCCCCGGTTCCGACGCCTATGTCAATTAATATTCCGTTTTGGCAAATGTACGCTTAATTCGGTTCTTCTTTATAATCAATATAATCAATATTTTTGCAGAGTCCATATGGCATATCGTTGGAGTGAGGAGTAATATATCAACACTGCATGTCTGTATGTTTAACTTTTATTCACTACATGTTTATACGTGTACGCAGCAACGATAGAGTCATCTTATCTCTAAACTGTTGGAACCAAGACACGGGCAAAGCACGGATCGAGTTTTGATATATGGAATCACAAACTCTAAAATTATAACACTTTTTTAACTCAAAAATTATAATTTTGTTTTTCACTGTATCTAAAACAATTATGTAAAGACTAATGAAACGAAACTTCCTATGAATTTTGGGAAAATTTATCTGCAATGTATTTTATTTTTAGCACAAGCATCCAGATAAAAAAAAAAGCTTAGGCTGCCACATTGAACTGCTGAGTCAAGAATTTGGTAGACATCTTTCATGTGTCGTAAACAAAGCTGAAAATCAAACCCTTCAAAACTTTGAGATATCCTTTTGATTTTATTTATGCGTCAAACTCATAGCACATTGTTTACAAGGCGCCGTTTATGCTTCAAATAACCATTTAGAAAGAAGAATTTGCTTGGTTTTTTTTTTCAAATGATAAAAAAAAAACACGAACAAACTTTTTGTATCAAATCACAGGCCTTTACGTGGCTTTAATCCGACTAACAAAAAAACAGGTGTACAAAAGAGTTAAGGTATTTATATATAAACAAGTTTTTAGAAGTTATTTGAGAATTTTCTTACTCGGGAAGTATATTTATGTATGCAAAATTTTGAGATAAACTTTAGAGTAATGTAGATTGCTTATTTGTGAATAGATATGCATATATAGAAATTAAACAGGCCCATGGGAAGCAATTTCAGTTGGGGCACTAAATTCCTTGACAATCAAAAAAAAGGGGGGGTAGAAAGGGTCATCAGGCTTTTTTTTAATTGAGGGGGCACGGGCATATAGTAGCAATGTTTTCTATAGTATTACTACATGTCTTATTAGTCGAATATACTGTAGGTCTTGGCAAAATTACCCCCCCCCCCCCCCCCCCGGCCAGTTCCGACGGCCATGGATAAATTTTACCTCATTTAATTACTATTTAATTTTGAAGTATTTTATTTGCAAAGTCTGTACCCTATGTAAGGAATTCCACACTTTTATCTCAGTTTTGCTTTATAATTCTGAATGTCCCGAAGATAATATAGTTTGTGGTATGAGGGTCAAACATTTTTTTTAATTTTGTCTCTAAACATCAATACGAGTTATCTTTCTTTCAGGAGGTCTTAATGGTTATCATTCGGCAAAATTTTCATCAAGCAGATAAGTTGTTATCACCCTTTTCTTTTTTTATTATTTTATTTACTGTCTTTACTTATAAAAGTGCGGGACGTATATTTGGTTCCAACTCTGAACACATCTTCAGGTCTAGCAAAAAAAAAAAGTATCAATTAACAATCGGGTTCGATATTTGAAACGCATGCGCGTTCACCTCAATATTTCGGCGGCTTTGGAAAACAGAAAAAATGGGTATGTGAGGAAATAAAGCTATTTAATCGTTATTTTTAATCTTATAGATAAAAATATCAGATCTAGCAATAATAGATATATTAATAAACTAAATTATCGATGTGTAGAGAACTAAAATTTATTTAAGAAAGAAATCTTCTCTGAAAGTATCCGACAGCCCATCCTTTACTTCCGTCAACATACATCAATAAAACAAAATTATCGTCAAAAATTGGTATCTTCCGCTGAAGAAGAAATGAAGCCTGTTTAAATTTATATGTGAATTGCTAAATGAGTGAAATTAAAAAACGAATGAAAAGCAGATGTAGTGTTTAAGGATTTAAACGTGTAGTTGTGCTTAACTCGAATGTCCTCAGTTTTTTTTTTTCAAATGAAATCTTAGGCACTGAAGAAGAGGCGTTAATATATCTGGTATGTTCATGTATAAAAGAGGAATAATAAGAACTTCTTGTGCAAATTATAAATGCACATACTGTATATTTACATTAAATTCCAGTGCCAGTGAATTTGGCTAAATATGCATATGTGGCAGTCAGACCGGTTTGTAGTATGGATAGGAGGAATGAGAAAACATACCATAAAAATTCATAAATATATATAATGAAAAAGTGTGACTGGACAGGGAATCAAACCCGGGACCCTTGCATTACTAGTCAGATGGCTCAATCCACCAAGCTATCTAGGCTGATGTCCTCATTCCAGCCTAAATTCCTATAGGTTCAACCACTGGTGGCTGGTTGGCTCAGTTGGCAGAGCAACTGAATTGAAATTCAGGGGACCTAGGTTCAAATCCCAGTCTGGTCCAGAGCCGTTCTCTCCTATAAGATTTGGTGTCTTGTCATGCTCTGGAAGTGACAGATGTAAGACTTGCCAGGGATTTGCTGGGGTTGATTTCTTTGAGGGATGGGAGAGAGAAGTGTGGGGGTAAAACAGGTTCTGAACTTTGATCACCACTGGCTAGATACTTTGATTGATAGGGAAATTGATTTGAGATTCAGGGATGTGAGTTCAAATCCCTGTCTGATCCATAGCATTTTTCTTCTCTCCTGTTACATATGTTTATTTTTTTTTTAATTATCCTCTGTATCCTAGTGATATTCAGTTAAAACCCAAATATAGAGTTTCAGAGAATTAATTAATATATGACTTTAAAAAGTGCAGTTTTAGGTAATATTCATTTATATGTTTGAAGTGAAATAATATTTCCTATAAGTTATTAAGTATATGCAATGTTATGATGAATCAAAAATTGATGAAGTAAAATTTTAAACTAAACGACAGACATTCAGAATAAAAACTTGATCGGAATGATATTGGCAGGGTTTTCCCTTTATTTCAAAGTAAAGGGCTAGAGATCAGTGGTAAAGGCAGGAGACAGAGGTTCTTTTCTGACCTTACAACAATTAAATTTTGGTTTCTTTATTTCAAAGTGGAATTTTTGTCAATTGAAGCAGTCTACTGTAAATCACTTTTTATTCGCGGAAACTTTATTTTCGCGTAATTACGCGAGACAGTATGCTCGCGAAAATTTATTTCTCACGTTTATTAGTATTCCTTAGGATTATATAGAGCAATGACCACAATTCCTGAATATTTTGTCTCGCTTATAAAGAATCAGTGACTATCTCGCGAAAATAAGATGTCGCAAAAATTTAGTGATCTACAGTATTTAGCCGGTAACTGGCTCTTAGGGAAAACACTGTGTTGGGTGCTGTATATCTGTCACTTTGCATGTCTGACAGTTTGTTACCTTTGCAGAGACTAAATTATTTACCTGTGTGTACATTCATAATCATAATTTGATTGCTTTTCTTTTTTCTTTCATATATCCTTGGAAATGAATGAACAGCCACTGTAAGTACATGCAAATTTATTTTGACCTACACATGAAAATGCCTCTTTTGGAGTTAAGTTTATAAAGATAATTATGTGGTACAAAAATTCTTTAAATATCAAATGGAGAATATTTTAGAGTACAATGTGTGTAAAGTCACTTACCGTATAAATAATGTAATATCCCATATGTACATTTTTAACTAATTTTTTTTTACATGTAGTTTCAATATAGTTTTGTTGAAATCAGGCAGCTAGGGGCTATAATTGGATCTGCAGTAAAGATTCGGATATATACAAGAAGAAATATTTTTTGCAAGTCCTACTGCATATGCATCAAATTCAATATTAGTGTAGATTTAGATTAAGAAGTAGATCAACCTGTCATTTCCATCCAACTGAAGGTGAATCTGAAACAAAACATATAAATGAATTGAGGGGAAAACAACTTCCTCGATATCAACTGTGTTACTACTGTAACATTTAATTGAAATGTAAACATCCTCGTATAGTGCAGAAAAAATACTATTACATTAGTGGGTTATGTAATTGATTTTCTGCCACTTGTTTTTTCATGCTGAAATTCATAGTTGCATCTATATAATTACAGGAAAAAATACAATGTTGGGTAATATGGGTTATGTATCTCTTTCTGGTTACAACCATTTACGTGGATATATTAACAAAGAAGACATTTTATTGTTAAATATATTTATGTATTTGTATGAAATAGGTGTATAAAGTTGGTCTAAGTATGTAAAAAAAATATTGAAATAGTGATCTGTATTTTACAGTACATTGATGTGAGAACAAAAGAAATGACTGAAATAAAAACTAGTTTTGTATAACAACTACATATGGTTTAAAGTTAACAGGCTTTATCATGTTAATGAATTAATTTACAGGAATATAGCTTTCATAACTACAATTGAAAGAGAAAATATTTGTTGGATGAAAACGTATATTAAATTCTTAAATGCATATTCAATGGGAGTGAAATAGTCCACTGCAGTATTTTACGCCTGTTTGATGCTTGGAACAAAATTTCCATTTTCTGTGTGGTTCATTTTTCAGTCAGAATCTTCATCCGATCAGGTTTGGTTTTTGTAAAGGTGTGCTAATTTAAAAAGCATGCTTAAATTTTTCTTCTGGTAAATATATGAACATAGTTACATGTATATAGAGAAAGTTACTGGTTTTAATGAATCAAAACATAATAAAACAACAAAGTTTCTGTTGTATGTATATATGGAAAATAACCATACAATGACAAAACTATACAGTGCATATAAGATATTGTATCCTGAAAGAGACTTATCTTTTTACCCTCAGTGTTCAAAGCATTAGTTTTGCTTAGTCTGGGATGACTGTATATAAGTGTACTTATTATTCATGCATACATTATATATTAAATTGTTTATGCATATATTATATATAAGAAAGAATTTATGATATATACTCAAGGTGACCTTCAGGTGAGAAGACTTCTTGTTAAAAACAGTGTTTTATAGTTAAAAAACAGTGCAATATTTATGTATATATATTGCAATATTGTATTATGTTCCTTCAAAAGACTATTTGAATTTATCTACTATTTTAGGACTTAATCGCACACATTTATAGTAACTATATCAGGTAAAATATAACAAAATGTAGAAAATTGTTTACATGCATATTGATTTCAGAATTTAGATTTTATCTGTACAAAGTGTATAATGTTTAGTATGTACCGTTAATCTAACTCTATACTAGATCCTTAAATATTGAGATTACTTTATGATATGTCACTTAATTGTATACACATGGTATACACCCTGTAGAAATGTTTTATATATTTTCTTTCTTAATAATTTTATTTAAAAGTCTTTTAATTAATTTTATTTTAAAGTAAGATATTTAAAATTGCGACGGTGAATGAAAAGCTTCCTCTCTCTCTCTTTTCTCTCTATCTGCCTCTGAAAGCTGACGAAGTATTTTTTTAAACTAGATTGAAAAGGCCTGGGGAAGTTACAAGTATTATTTCAGCAGTTTCTACAATAAAGGAGGTTTTTATATATTTTTATAAATATCGTGAAATACCGGTATCTGATTTTCATATCGCGATATATTATCGTGGTGGACAATACCGCAATATACCGATATACCGGTAATATTGCACAGCCCTAGTGTTTTATGTATATCAAATTATGTTCCTATACTATAGGACTTAGCTATACCAGTAGAGAAGTACATGCATATTGATTTCAGAATTTAGATGTACAAAGTGTATAATGTTTAGTATGTACCGTTAATCTAACTCTATACTAGATCCTTAAATATTGAGATTACTTTATGATATGTCACTTAATTGTATGGTAAATGTGTACAGTCCCAAAAATTGTTTGACTATAGTAGTACATGATGTACCTAAAGCATTGAGGTGTGAATACAAGGAAACATTAGTTCTGGCCTCATTGTGTATTCAAGTTTCAACTTTTATTGACGTTTATATGTCCTGAACTCTAACAGTGTTCAAAAGTTGCTATCATCTACTTGTTGATTAATAAAATTACACTATAAAGTCTGATAAAACCAGTTTAACCCGAAACCCACTAGTTCATACACACCACATATGACTATGTGTAGTAAGTGTGCAAAATTAAATTTAATTTTTAGTTATCTTTGCTACCATAATTATTGATTTCTGGTAATCTTTAATTCAAAGTATAAACTTAACAAATTGAATGTAATGCAATTTAGCAATTAACCTTGAGTTTGTTGATTGAATGTGAGTACTTACAGAGATGCATAGATGTGTTTGTGTCATTTTCTGATGGGTAGTGAAATATGCTGTGAGGACTATACGCACTGTACTTACTTAAACTTAGGACCTCCTAGTATGGACTAGCATGGTGATGGTAAATTAAAAGTTTGTTTCAGACTTTGATCAGGTGCTATCACTTTCAGGTGCCTCCAAACTCTCTCATCAGTCTTATGGTTGAATATCATTACTGGTATGTAAAATTGCTATAATTTTTAATTGCACAGAAACAGAAAATTAATTAAAGTTCGAATTTTGAACAACAAACACGGTCTCTGAAGAGCTTTTGTCTCGCATGGAATCATTTACTATTGTTTATTTATAGAAATGCATTGTGCATGTTGAAGGTTGTTTTAGCTTTTATAAGTCATGCTTGTAATAAATTAATTTTTGGATGCAGTTGGACCATTAAGCTCTGCTCAATCAGAGAAATGGTAATTAATGTAACATGGTAAATTGCTAATGGTTATTCCACAAGGAGGGCAGGTGTTGCACTTCATATACATTGCTTTTTCATTGGTCTGCAATGCAGTAGAACTGTATTTCATTTCATCCATTTATTGCATGCTGTGCAAACTGGAAAATGCTTTAGAGATGCCAGAAGAAATAAGCATGCATGGATAATTGTAATCTAAAGATAGACACACTTCTTAAAAAACTTGATTGTTGAACTTGTATTGGTAGTATGGCCATTGCCTTTTGTCAAAGTGAATGGGGTAAAGTGAAGTCTCACTTGACATTTTCAAATTTATATCAGCTGGAAAACTGTAGCATCTATTGTTTAAATGCTAGATGGATTTTTTCTAAGTTTATAAGACATTATTTCACTTTCTGAAGACATATGGTAGCAATCACATCCATCTCAGTGTGAATGATGCTTTTTGTGTTGGGTGGCTCATTATTTTTTGTTGAGCTCTCTCAAATTCATTTAAACTGTCAGCCTTCAACAATAATTTCCTGTTTTTTAAGTTGAAAGAAGACATTGTTTAGAGTTATCATAGTAAGGATGATTCATTTGCTCGTGTCGTAAGCCGACAATGTTATCTTAGACCCCTGAACTTTCTCTTCACAAGGGATCTCACCATTGTCCACCAGGGCTAGAGATGAAGCCTGGTGGTCTAGTTGTATCTGGACCTGATGCACAGAAAATTCTTACTCCAATTTGTCTCTTGTTTTTACTGAATGAACCCATGCAGTGAGTATTGGTGGAAGTATTTGACATGTAACCTTTGCACACAACAGAAGTACTTGTGCTCCAGCCTTATAATACCTAGTCCATCCTTCAGAAAATAAGAGTTTAAATTTTTACCTTTTACCTTATAGTATTCTTGTGAAGTTGTAAATATAAGTTAACTTGAGTGCAAATTTTATTTTTGTTCATAATTGCTCTTGGTGACAAGGTATTTACATTATATTCACACAAATGCTAGGTATTTTTATGACCCCAAAAAAACCCAACTAAAAATGATAATGTGATGACATGTATTTTTTGACATTTTTGGTGTATTTACTTATCATGGGGGTATTTTTTCTCGCTTTTATATGAATAAATCGACACAAAAATGACATACATATATTTACACTTAACAGCATACATGGATTATGATGAATGATAGTATATATATTTTCATAATAGAAAATGGATTTTCAGGCTGAGTGCTTCTGAATGGCTAGCACATGGTCTTTGTGGCGAGGTATTTAAGTTATGTTTTGACGGATTGGTGTCAAGTTCTTGGCTTTTTTTATGTCTGTGCCCTATCCCCAGCCTAGGAGCCGTGTAAAAACACTGACGCTTCACATTCCCTATTCTATTGGATGAGAAAGGAGAAATTACTGAAATGTCAGCCAACTCTTCTCTCTGTACTATGCTCCAGAATCTGTAAGGCGAAACTTTTATGTATTTTTATATTATTTTTTTAATCAACGGTTATAATGTGATGCGAGAACATAAATTTTTTACACAACTTTCAATTTTCTTGATACAATAAGCTGGCACTTTTTGGGGGAAGGAAACTGGATATTCTTTAAGGAAATTGATGGTGAGACGTGGTGGAATTAAGGCGAACATCAGTCTGTAATTATTTACGTTTTAATAAACAAGGACCCCAATCTGTAGTGTAATAATTCTAAACACTTCTGCTGTTATTGCCTGCACGTGAAACTTGAGTTTTACCAAGTCTCCCATTTTTCTGCAAAATTTTTTTGGATGAAAAGATTTTTTGTGGCAGATACTTTTTTTTTCGGAAAGGAATTTTGAGAGGATCTTTATCATCTGGGAGTTTTCCTGCAAAATTTCAAGACTGTGTGTACATATGTACAGTATTATATCTTATCATTGAGAAGTCTGCAATAAAGTGTGTGATAAAGTGATATTTTTTCTCCCCTCTTGAGGAAAGAAGGGATACACGGCCAGGATAACTTGGATAAGCTTATAACAATGTCTCAGAGCTACTTGGTGTTACAAAATCCGGGTAGTGAGATTGGAGAGGAGGTAAGTGTCAGAATTTCTTTAAAAAAAACATATCTCAGACTTTGATTAGCCTAGGTGTTTGATGTAAATGAATCTGACTTATTCATCTTGTATGCATTTTATATGTGGTATTGGGTGAAGTTTTAAGATGATCGAAGATTATGCAACATGAAAAATGTGGTTTCCTCATTTACATGAATGGTGTTATAATCATAATATTTTAAGCTCCAGGAGTGATAATTATGTAAAATATGTGAAGGGATAATCTTTTAGGAAGTGTGAAATCTTGTGTTCAGAATGCATAGATCATAAAGCATGGGGAGTTATATTTCAGGGAAAGAATTCTGAGGTTTACTGCTGTAGTGCAAGGCTGCAGTACATGTTCATTGTAATGGAGAAGAATATACACATGTATTTCTTGATCTCCATATCAGTTTGCAGTATAGGGTCAGATAATATTTCAGGGAGAGATTTTCCATTGTTATTTACAGTAACACATGGTTATAAATTTAAGAAAAAAATTATGACTGCATGTTGTGGTTGTTTTAAGTACTGCACCTTTTGAAGAAAGTGATACTTGCTCAGCTGCACAGGTGTATTTCAGTTGTGAAGTACAGGTTACTGAGGTACTTCTATTATGTTGAAAAGCCTGTAAATAAATCAGTCCTACGGTCTTAACTAATTTAAATTTACAAATTAATCAAAGAAAAAAATTAATGACTATGCATCCATACCAAAATTTTCAGAGGATTTACAGCTACCATAGATTTTTAGTTTATTGATACTTTTAATTAAGTAAACTAAAGAATTAGTGGTATTGCACTCATTTTAAATGTTGAAGCTGAAAATATGAGTTTTGGGCTCAAACCATTGCAGTATGTTCATGCCATTTGAACAGGATTCTCTAAACAAAATGAACAAACTTTTGGGGCTTGTTATAACTTCCCAAGATAAACATGACAAAAATCAATGTATTAATAAATGCTTATGAAATAAATGATAATGTATCTTGTGTATTTTATGGAAATGTCATGATGAATTATTCAGTCTAGTAGGATGATCATTTAGACAGGTGTAGGATGTAAAGATTACATCAGTTTATTTTTTTTCAAGGGGGGGTGTTGGGGTTGGTCTTGTATTTCTTATCAATTGTTGAAATTATTAGCCTTATATCAATTTAGAAAGCAGGTGCTTAATAGTGACTATCTGATGTCTATGATAATTCATTTTACAAAAATAAACATTGAAGTGGTTTATTGAAGTGGTTTTTTTTCATTTTGCAAAATATTTCATTTGTAAAACTTCCAGTTACATGGTCAGATGTAAACAATTTTGTTGAGAATGAAATTAATTTATAAAAATTAATGTAAAGTTTTAGAATTTAAAAAAAAATGCACCTTCTTAAAAGAAAGAATTTCTTTTTAAACTATTTCAAAGGAAACTCTTCTTAGTACTTGTTGGACCCCTATTTCTAAGAAAGTTTCTATAAATATTCCAAGATAAGGACCCCCTGCTCATATAAATTACATAGTAATTTATCCTAAACACCTGGGTGTTGGTAATGGAATGGAGAAGACTCTTGGATTCCCCCTGTGTGCCTGAGTATACAAACTGCAGCATGATGGGAACTTTCTTGGCTCATATGGCATAGCAGATGATAATGAATGTTTCTTTTATCACAGCAATTAAGTGAGTCATTGGCCAAGATCATGTCCCAGGCTGATATTACCTGAAAGAAACAACTTTTTGCTATCAAGACCTCCTGACAACAAGTTCATTTCTCTGTTGACAGTTTTTCAGGGGCAGACGACACACAAGCTTTTTCCATTTTCATTGATATTCATGGCAGCATAATGTTCTATATCTGTCTTAATGTGTCTTCTGCAAAACATATTGATCAAAGATTTCTGGGCTGATTTGGATGTGATCTGTACCCACCTTTGTGTGTTAGATGATAAGGGTCACTGGTCAGAGACAAACCAATGAGGCGTAATCAGCACTTTATTGTCATGGACCATCGCAAGAGGGCAAATTAACACAGCATGAAAATTACTGGCTGATTGTTTAGAGTAAAATTGTCTATTACAGGAAACAGAATTTCAAAAAATACAAGTTGTGTTGGATGAATTTTGACATTTACTGATAGAATATTTAGGAATTAATTGGGATATTAAGTATGTTGTTTAGCAGTGATTAGTTGCATGGAGGAAATGAGCACATGACGGTGGGATAATTCAGTGATATCATTTCTGTGCTTTGTGACTGTGTGTTACAGTGTTACAGTCATCTGTGTAACATATCTGGGTTCTCATTAATGGTAAGATTTTGCTGGGTGAAGGTCTAAAGTTTGGTTAGTTTCTCATCTTGAGCCTCCTTTGTGTAAACTGACACATCTGGATTTCATGAGAGTGAAGGATAGCAGAGAGAGAAAAACCAAAACCAAATCATCAAATTATTTCAACATCAAGATTGTCTGTACTAGAAGGGCAGAGGGGCCATGTTCTAATATAAACAAAAGCTTACTACATCCTGCGTGCAAGTCAGAAGATTGGATGGCTTCCTGTTTAAAATAAGTGCATAATTAAACTATTAAAAAAGCTGGTGAAAGTCTTCTGCTACAGTGCAAGATTTTGGGAAGGTATGCTGAAAATAAACAAAAAAGTCATTCTAAGAGATTTCTGATTTCTGGAAGCTGTGCTGAAGGGAAAGTGTGCTGGAGATTAAATTTCACTGGAGGAATTTCATTGCAGTTGTGCTTGCCACTTTCTTATAGAGGAATTTTTATGGTGTGTTCCCAAATATCATTAGGCTGTGAAGAGATTTTTTTGCAAAGGGGATTTTTACTGATACACAGCAAAGATGTTTTTCTCCCCCATCACTGAGTTGTACCTGTTGAGTTAATCTTGAAGTCTTAAATTTGTTTTCCTTCAGAAAAGGGATTTTTGTGATCTTCATTAGAATTTTGTTACTGCTAAAGGGGAATGTGTTAAGAGCATTTCTTTGGAAAACATAATGTCCTCTGGAGCCAATAATACCCAAGGTGGAACTACAGGGGGTAGAGGCCCTGCCCCTCCCTTACCAGAAAAACCTCCCTCAGTGGCCGAA
Source organism: Saccostrea cuccullata (assembly GCF_032062105.1). Classification (NCBI taxonomy): domain Eukaryota; kingdom Metazoa; phylum Mollusca; class Bivalvia; order Ostreida; family Ostreidae; genus Saccostrea; species Saccostrea cuccullata. The sequence continues at coordinate 60,464 of NW_026931030.1, read as the reverse complement.
AGGACAAGATTGCTGAAATCAAGTTTTCGGAAGGATGATGTGGAAAAGCCTAAGATCATGGACAAACACAGCAGTCCTGTGGTAGAAAGGGCAGCGACATTGCCTCCAGCCAATATGACCAATGCCAGTACTAATGGGGAGAAGTCAGAAACCCCTTCCCCGGCCAGCAGTGTTAACTCAATGTCCAGTATTGGCAGGTATAACAATGATAAGGTGATGGACAGTAACAAGGAGACTGCACAGAATTACAATCCAGGGGGTGTAAGTATACATGTGTAAATGATAACACGTACATCAAATATCTCCCAGTACCACTAAAACAGTCATGTAGGCAAAGTAGTAGAGTTGTACTTTGTTCGTTGTAGGATTACTACAATGTTGCAAGCAATTGGATCAGAAATTTAAAAAGAAAACTTTAAAAATAGAAACATAAAAATTCTTGAAGTAGGCTCTTAAAATTTTTTGAAGTATTTTGATTGTTTTCCAGACATCAATCATTGTCTAACATACAAGGAAATTATAGGCTTTAACTGATAATGTCTTGTGACTTTGATAGTGAAAGTAGTGGTTTGTAAGTTTGTATTATGTCTCAAAGAATTGGAGTTTATCATCCAACAGGGGTATGTACATGAAAAACGATTGGTTAAAACATCGGAATAAAGAAGCATTTGTTTTTAAACTGAAAATTCAGATGCATGCCTCTGCTGTTTTAACTTGATTAGATTAGCTGGAGCATAGAGAGAGCTTTTTTGAAACTCTTGAAGAATTGCCAGCTGAGATGCACATTACTTGGGTAGTGTGATTGCAAGTGATACAGAGGAGGTTAAAGAGGTAGAGATTGTTTGAATGATAATGTGAAAAACAAGTTCAGAGGTCCCTCAATCAAGAGCTTTGATGTGATCAGGCCTCCCTTGCCAGCATCCCCTCTCAATGTTTGTAATGGCTTACTCTAAAGTGTCCTTTATCTTGGTTGATGAACTTGTTGGTTGTAAGGGGACATGTGTATCATTTAAGCGTGTATGTAGCAGCTGGTGTTGTATGACTGTGCATCAGACTGCACCTAATTGAATCATGAGATAGGTATGCCTTCTAGTTACCCACAGCCATGCACATATAGTATATTGTGTAGTGTAGGAGTTCCTGAAAAGATCAATACCAGCCCATGTTAATGGGTCATGCTTCATTAACAATAGCCCTCAGGAAGAAGTTTTAATGAGAAGATTGGTCAGTCATTAGTGTGATTTGTCCATTTTATTGGGTAATGTTGATCTGACATATGCTGGGGTTGGAATGCAGCACAGTTATAATGTCAATATTGTATTTCATGTTCAAAGCTAACAGATATAGAAGGCCTTATAGTTTGTGTGTGGTATCCCTCTGTGTCTCCGATCAATTTGACAGTAATGGGCACAGTCTATTTTTAAATCAGAAATGTCCTAGTGTTATTTCATGTATAGTACTGACAAAAGATGTCAATAGTGTTGTTCATTAATTCAGTAGTGCTGTTTTCCTGTAAAAGCATGTGTATAGCTGTTCAGAATGCTCTATTTATAACATCTCAAACGTAACTAAGTTGTTATACACTCAGGTTGTTTTTAATGTTATCATTGCCCTGCGTGATAGTAAAATATCTGCCCTGGGGCTGTTTTTAGATACACTTCTCCATTAACTATAACACACTGACTGCTTAAAAATGGAAGAAAAACCCCACAGGAAATGATTCATCCTAAAGGTCAAGGTCACTAGTTCTTTCATTTCGCTTACTACATTTGTAGGGTAACAACTGTTGGTTAAAAAAGAGTGCCTGCTTGCTTTTAGTTCCGTGTGGCAACATTTTCTATTTGGAAAGGAAGTTTACTTCATAATTAGGTGCTCATTGTGTGTGTTCTAATCAATAGAACTGGGAATGCATATTAGCAGATGTTGGAAAGATTTCTAACTACTAGAAGAATACCATGGATAAAGCAAGCATAGTAAGGAGTTTCCTTTTTTTTTCAGTTGTTCAGCTTTTAATTAAGTCAGAGATCAGAGGGTTTTGTATGGATTGTGCATTATGATCATTTCAAGTACTGGTCCATAGAAAAGGCATTAACTAAAAGATGTTACAGGGCATGAAGAGATGCCCCAGATTTGATCCATTGTTAATAAGAGTCCATTGTTGTTTTTTATCTGGGTCAGTGAAAAGGGATAATGTACACATCCAGGCAGATTAACCTTATTATGGCAAATAATTTGGTATCCTGCTGTACCATGTGTTGTAAAGAAAACAGATAAGATTTAAAATGAAAATGTGAGGATTTCCTTTGGAGCAGGAAGGTGTGGTGTATTTGACTTAGCTGTTGTTTTTAGGGAAGATATTGCATATCTAAATAAAATCTCTACATGTTTTTTTTTTTAAGTTTCAAAGTTAACTAGTATTAAACATACTTGATTAATTAACATTTTTGTTTAAAATAAATAATAATGTGTCATTATATGAGTTTTACACAGCTTCAATTTTTAAAGTCACATATTTCATTATATAACAGCTGTATGAATTATGCAGTTGTTTGATGCTTCAATACTGGACCTTTCAAAAATAGCATTTGGAGGAGGTGTTGGACTTTCATTGATGATAGTTAGGAGTTCAGTGACTTATGCTCTGTAAATGAAGTATATTTGCAGCATCTTAGTCACAGGATAACACTCATTGAAGATATTTTTTTCATTGCAGACCTATTAACAAAGACTTTTAACCCATTTATGTACAAGAGGTCTTTAAAAAAAGTTAAAATCAGGCTTTAATGATTAGATGTTGGCAAGTGCCTAGAGTATTTATGTGTTTAAGAGGATAGTGTGGGGTACTCTAGAAGGTGTTTGCTTTATGATTAAGTTTCTAAAGAGCTGTTTGCTCTTCGCGATTAACCTCAGATTCACTAGTATAAGAGGACTCAGTCAGTCTGGGTATTTTAATGTTCTTAAATGGCTTTGACCTTGGGTGAGAGGGTAAATCTTTCTAATAGTAATTAATGTGCAGGAAATATTTTTTCTAGGCTATGTGAAATGTGACTCCTGGCCTTGCTGTTAAACAATTAAGCATAGAGACTGGAAGTGTATTGAAAATTTTTGATATTTCCCTCTAGTGATGAGTCTGGCCTTGTCACAACAATACTTTATTTTCGTTAAGCAATAAGGAAATTTGTGTTTTTTTTAAAATAACTACAAGCATTGAAATTAGTAGAATAGCTTGTACATTACTTTAACATTGAAATTAAGTCACTTGAGGTTTCGTATGTAAATATTGATGTGAAATGGTAATTGTAATTGATTTTCAAAACTTGAAAACTATCATAGTTCACTTTTAGTCAGTAGTCTGATTCTTATGAACAAAGTTATATTTGATAGAATTGTGTAAACTCTTTCATTTTCAATCTTTTGCTTTATACAGTTGAATGCAGCCAAAAGGGAGGCATTCTTCAAAGGCAGTGAAAGTGGCGGACCAAAGTTTGACCCCTCACAGCGTTTCGCGGCAGACAGAGAGCGGATACCACGGGAACCACACAGTGGCCACACATTAAAAGATGCTGACGAACGAGAGAAAGACTTACACCACAGGGAAAAGAAATATGGAGACAGCACAAAAGAACTGGATGGTTATGTTGGATTTGCCAATCTTCCCAACCAAGTATACAGAAAGTCTGTTAAGCGGGGATTTGAATTCACGTTGATGGTTGTTGGTAAGTGAACAGTAGGAATTATAAGGGTTTTATGATGTTTGATAGACAAACAGTAGATTCCGGACAGACAATCATTTGCTGTGATGTTCTGTAATTTTCTCACATATTTTTGGATGTTCATAAGGTCACATCAGTAGGAATATTTGCTATCTGTCTTATATACTGTGTTGCTATTCTGGGAAACATCCACATTTTGTTCTGTTTTTTTCACGAAAGAGTATTTGTTAGTGAATATTTTTTGTACAACATTGCATAGCTTGGTTTTCGAAGTAGAGAAAAAATCAGGTCAAATGAGGGAGAAAAAGACACATTACGCCCTACATTGTTGAGATTCTGTTCATACATTTTCATTTATCCTCAAAACTTGCTTTGTATTCGGCATGTTGGAACCTTCATCTGTTCTGTCAGTGTTTTTTGAACAAAAAATATCAACAGGGTATTCATGACTGATTAAATTCCAACGTTAACAGGGGCAGAACAAAAGTCAGAGCATATGTAGAATGTCAGAATCTCCTCGCCTTGCATTTGCCTCCAAGTTTTATTCAGCAATAGTAGATGGTGTAGGCATTATGATGAAATTGGTTGCACAAAAAATTTATCAGTGCATTATTTTCTCCCCATGAGAACTAATAACACACTGCATAATTGAAATCTAAAAACTAGTAAAAAGGGCATAGTTGTTCAGACTTCATGTTTTTTCTGATATTTTTTTATTGGAGAATTATGCAATATTGGTAACATGAGGAAAATGCTGATCTTGGGAAAGACAGGATTCTGAATACATTTTTCAAGGGGGTGTGCTGTCAGATGGTTTAAACTTTTAATAACATTGGAGCATCACTCAGGGCAAAAATATGTTTCTTATGTAAACAGATAGGAAGAATAAAGAGAAGCCTCTGACTTGTGGGTTTTTTGACATTTTAGTGCTGATCCAGTCGATAAAGCAACTTGAATTTTTAACTGAAATACTGAAGAGACCAATAATGGCTGAAAAATGTTAATAAAGGTGTGAAGTTTTGTTGCTTGCAGGGAGACACAGATGGGTGACATTTCTATCACATTTGGAGGAATTATTTTGCACTAAAATCAGGACTTTTATGTTTATAATAGGTTTTTTTTATAGTCTTCTAAGCATGAAATGACACAATGTGAACAACTGAAGTTTCTGAAAAGGTGTTGAAAGCGATGTTTTTAAAAAAATTTTTTTTTTACTTTTCTACATGATTATTAATTTGTAAAAGATCTGAAGATGCAGAAACTTGGTCAAGGTTCATGCATTACTTTTCATTCTGAAAAACATGGGGACAGAAACCGTTTTTTGCAAGAAGATATTTCTCGGATTCTTTTCTTCCCTTTCATTATTGTAGAGATTTGAAAGTTAGCAAATCTTTTCACGCTGAGTTGACAAATTCCAAGGCACTTATCTTCTCTCATTAGATAGACTTGGATATTAGGGCCACATTATCTGTCAGGGCCCTGTAATCTCCTGGAATGTCATCCAAATTTATTTTCTGGTTCAGATCTTTTGATTACTTTCCCTAACTTATGTAATTATTGGTCCACTGATACAAGTATAGATATCGAGACCATATGTAAGGGTTACATCATTTATCTTGTATGAGAGGGATGGAACTATGCCATTGAAAGTGAAAAAAATTAGGACTGACATGTGACATAGAAAAATTCCTTTGCCATTGCATCCCAGCTAGTTCAAATTCTGCAGGATTGGTTATGACAACATAATAAGACAAGTTGTTTACATTTTAAAATTTTTTAGACATTACTTTTCTTTCAGAAACGTAGATTTAGTTGGATACTTGGACTAACCCTTAATAACTGTTGATTATTAAAGGCCACCCTATAATTTTGTTTACATGGAAAATTATACAAATTCTTGCTATGATGTACCTAACGGGAGGGTTGAGAATGTATATATGTTGTGAATGGAAGAGATTTAGTGTAGATTCTAGACCAGATTATGACTGGGAAACACAATGGGATGCTCTAAATAAAGATCACCTCTAGGGTATTCTGGACAAGATAAAATAGGGTGGATCACAATGATCTATTTCTATTGTTGTGATAACTCTGTCTGTCTAGCTAGGAATTAAAAAGTCCATTATATTGTGTACTAACTGTGGCTGTCTAGGAATTAAAAGTCCATTATATTGTGTTCCTAGTCCTACTGGGGCAGACTAGGAATTTTAAAAAGTACATTGAGAAAAGAAACAGTGTCAATGAAGAAAATAACATTGAACATGTTGAAAGATTCAGGTTGTGAAGTCCCAGACTAGCATCAAAATTGATTTTTTTTCCCTCACAGACCATGATGTCCCTTTATTTTCTGTGGGGAGTTTTTAGCTCGAAGGCAGGGTCACCAGTTTGTCTGCTATTGATTTTACTCTAGGTTTATAACTCCATATTGAGCTCTTTTGTACACACAGACACGTGCATTTTAGAGGCAGGCTTTATCAATCTGAGAATGGTGCAGAAAAGCATGCAGGCTTAAATCAATTTGAAAATCATTGCAGTGAAGTAGGCAGTGAGTTAAAAAGCCTCTCGTTTGCAATCCATAGAGTTCATAATCAAATAAAGTCACATATGTTATTTTGAAATATTAATGAGCTGGGTTCATTTACATCAGTTTTGTAGGGATATTTTAGAATTTTTAAAGACCATTAGAAGGATTCTAATGACATACATGTACCGTATACAAATTATGCATTTGATTTCATTGGCTATGAAGTGATTAAATGTAAATTACATTGATAATTTAACTCTTTTCTTTTCAATCTATAGGTCATTTCTTTAGTTTTTGCTTGTTTCTCATTCTTTTTAGAGCAAAGAAAAATTTGGATTGTGAATACAATATTGGACAGCCTTGAAAAATTATCATGTAGGAATTTTTGGGCTGAGTAGTGTATTAAAAGTTTATCAATTTTCAATTAAAGATCATACCGGTAATACAGTAAGTGCATGCACCCATAGGAAACTCAGAAAAGTGAATTACATTGTAAAATCTTAATTATGATGATTATAGTGGTATAGATTAACAAAAACCCAGCTGTGCTTTGTTTACAGCTGGCACATGTTAATAGTACTATGAAATCAAATAAAGATAAAATTTAAATTTCCCAAAGATTTTTTTCCCATAATAAAGCAACATTTTATATCTTTGAAAAAGAGTGGGTCATTTATAAATAAAATATTGCAGTAAATAGCAGTTTTACTGATAACACTATAGCTTAATTGTCACTGAGGGGTACATTAAGGTAAATGTCACCATTTTCTGAGGTTGAAACACCTGAAGTTTCCTGAGGACAATGTCGTGATATTGTCTACACCGCTGGAAATTTGTAATTTATTTGTTTCAGGCATAGGATTTCAAAATTAGTGGGGAGGATAATGATACGCTAGGGTTACAAAAAATTACAGCTATACTGTTTAAGTTATAGATTAATATAATAGTACCCATAATTATAGTTTTAAAGAATAAGTTACAGTATTCAGGAAAGATGATGTATATATAAAGAACAAACATGGGGTAAAAAGAGGCGTGCACACAGCAATGGTGCTGAATGTGCTCATACAGGGATTGTATTACTCAATATTGTAAAAAGTAGCACGCTGTGATAATGTTTTAATTCTCTTGACACCTGTCAGGGAGAAGTCCTGATTTCTTCCGTGTCACAAGGACCTACATTGCCTATCAAGGTTCATGTTACTGACATATATTACATTGTATTATACCAGATATATTTACATTTCAATTTCATTTACATAATATCTCAAGATTGTTTACTTTATGATGTAATTATAAAAAAAAAATGCACTCTTCAAATACATTGTAAATCATTATCATACACTGTAGATATTTACTCTTCAGCAAATTTTGGCAGTGAGGTACTATTGTAAACAGACCTCTTTTGTAATTTCATAGTATGGTTTTGCTTATCAGGCTTTTCTTTCATTAGTAGTGAATAAATCACAGGTTCTTGAATATATAAAATTTGGGAAAGGAATTTGACCTATAGTAAATAATTACAACACACATGGTACAAAGACCATGTTTCATTAAAGAAGGGTGTATTCCTTTTTCCCTCCATGATTCAGTCTTCAGCCAGAGTTTGCCAGTTGTTTTATCTTTCTCTCTTCCTTGTGGCATCTGCGATGAGTTGTGTTTAACAAATGTTAGGTGCCATGGAAACTCTTGTTGCATCTTTAGATGAGATTCCCAGATATTTCACCATCTTCCTATTTAAAAGAAGCCATGGGCTGTTAATTTTTTGTGACCCTTCAATCTTTTATCCTTGGCAGAAAAGATTGGCATTTTTTTCTGCTGTGTATTGTTTGTAAGCATTTATCTATAGCATCCATATTTATCAGTATAATTCATTAAGCACTGACAGTGAAAGTGCGAAGGAAAAGTGCATTCCAATTACAAATATAATTTAAATTGGCAAAAACATTCAGAAGAGAAGATGGAATGTTTATCATGTCAAAATTCATGCCATAATTGATTATTCATATAGAGTCTTCATATATAATTCCCCATGAATTGCTTTTATAGTTGTTTGATTATTACTGTCTAGCTTGAATATTTTTCTATGATTAGTTTTTTATACAAAGTAATGTAACTTTTAGTGTAAGCAGTGCATCTGAGAAGAGAGTTAATGTTTTGTTTGTAAATTTCAGGTGAATCGGGGCTTGGTAAGTCCACCCTCATTAATTCCCTCTTCCTGGCTGACCTGTACAGCTCAGAGTACCAGGGTCCCTCCCACAGGATACAGAAAACCGTCAAGGTAGGTATCAATGTCATAATTGACTGTGAATTACTAGGTCCTTTATACTTTTTAGCTCACATGAGTCAAAGGCTCAAGTCAGCTGTTCTGATTAAAATTTGGCTGTTGCCTGTCATCATCTCTGTCATTGCAATACAAGTTTTTTCATCTTCATACCTTCTCATTTTAGAGAATGATTGCTCTTTCAGGCTTCAATTTTTCCTCCAATACCAATTTTTTAAAAAGAATTTATGATTAAAATGATGGTAAAATACTGCAGTTTTTCAAAATTGCACTTTTCTTTCAAATTGCAAAAATAGTTTTTCTTGCACTAAATGCTGTTATTACCCTGAATGCTGTTATTGCCCTTTATCAATATCTAAATTAATATTTGGAGTCAGTGCATTCAAAGTATATGTACAGTTGCTTCAAGCTTGATTTTTCAAGGTCCTAATTTTTATTTTCACGAATATCAAATAATTTAAGTTTGCTTGATATCAAACCTACTACTGAGAAGTGAGGAGAATGAATATCAGAATTAATGTGAATTATCATTCTATATTGTAGATTTATTTATTTCTTTGATATATTTATCAGAATTCCTATTAGCCATTTATAATATGCCAATCCATTCACCCATTTATATAGTATATTTTGCTGCGATGATCATTGATATACTGCTACATATAATTTCTAAATAATTCATCATAATTATTTATAGCTTTTATCTTCATGCAGCATAAAAATGCATAGAAATGACTAATGATATGCTTTCATGGATTTTATCTTAATTTACTGTTAGCCATTTACAATAAGCCGATCCATTCACCCATTTATATAGTATATTTTGCTGCGATGATCATTGATATACTGCTACATATAATTTCTAAATAATTCATCATAATTATTTATAGCTTTTATCTTCATGCAGCATAAAAATGCATAGAAATGACTAATGATATGTTTTCATGGATTTTATCTTAATTTACAAAGAAGATAAAATCCATAAATCAGATTTCACTTACTAATTTGATTTTATTCACTGCAGGTTGAAACCACACAATGTCTTCTGAAGGAACTGTCAAAATTCTGCCATATTTCATTATTCAATAGAGCCTCATGTAAAATTCCCTATGGAGTCCAGTTAAACCTGACCATTGTAGATACACCAGGCTTTGGGGATGCTGTAGATAATAGTAACTGGTAGGTAAACTGGTATAGAGAGACAAAGTATGGTAAAACACCGTTGCAGCAAACTAAACAGCAAAGGGATATTCATACCTATAGTTTTTAAAATGCATTATGATTATGAATGAAAGAGATATGGTGATATATGTTTATGGGAAATTAGGGGTGAAACGATACGCCTCCTTCACGGTTCGATACGTATCGTAAAATTTGGTCTCGGTTCGGTTATTTTCGATACGATACATTTTGATAGAAGGAAACAGATTCAATGTTGTTTTATGCTACCTTTTACTTAATCTAGTAAAATAATTTATGTGCAAAATGGATAGAATGTATCAATTTAATTGATTTGACTGTTAAAAATTATTTTACAAACTTCAAGTCCACACAAACTTACGTTTCAGAACTAATTATACAGAAAAGCATGTTTATACCTTATGCCAAACCCGACTGAATGATGATCCCGACCGAAAAACGAACCGAACTGAAAGTAGAGATTTTGTACCGTGTATTGAACCGAGAAAAAATACCGCGGTGAACCGTTTCACTCCTATGGGAAATCAAAACGTTTTGTCTCGATATTTTGCTGTTTGAATAGTCATATTACTGTAACTTTGCCTGATGGTCAAAAAGCTTCACGAGTAAGGATTGCAAATAAAAGGTTTATGGTCCCAGTATGATCTTGGATTCTTTTGTCTCTGACTCCTGAATTTAATGTTGTTCTGTTTTTGGTTATGGGTAACCAGTGTTGAACTGACAACCCACAGTAGGGAAATATACATCATTCAATAGTTTAGAAACACTGTCAAGCATTAAAAATCACTTGCATTATTAGCTCATGGCCATAGGGAAGGATTTGATATGCAGAGACACAACACAAGGCAATATTTCATTATAGAGAAATGATTTTCCTGTTGCCCATTTTTACAAATTTTTGAAGTATTAAAATTTATGAATTTTTAAAGCACTTTGTGTGATGTCCTGGTTAGCTATACCTAATAGAATTTAAAATAAATTAAGTGCCTTTTCCTTTTTTTTTTTTACTTCTTAAGTGAAACAGCCCTAAATGCAGCTTTTATCCAGACTCTAATTTCGACAAGGAAGATGAAAACAAATCAGTTTACAAGCACATTTTTCTCTTTCAATATAAAAACAGTGAGGTGCTGAAATCAGCCCTTATGATTGATTTCACCATTGTGTAGACGCTAATAATCTGAAGGTTCTGTAATATGTAGTTACACATCTATTAACACTGACCTACTTTTCTGAAGCCTCTACTTCCTCTCAAAATGATCCATATTACATCTAATAAATGGTCTTGCTTCCTTTCTGGAGATTGTTTATTTCTCTGTCTGAGGAAATCTGTTAGATTGAGGAAGATGATATGGATAAGTACAAAATGAAATAAAAATCCTGTTATTTTTCCATTTGTTACTGAATTTAAATTTAGGAGAGAAAAAAAAATTCACTTATTGTTTTGAAGAGTTCCCCTCTTCGTTTTCAATGCACAAGCATTTCTAGTCAATTTTATCTTGAAGCTGTGTGGGTTAGAGTTATTTCTAAAGATGATTGTTTTAAAAAAAAAATTTTAAGGCATTTAAGATTGTGCATTTAAAGTTCATTAAAAGCATACTCACTGCACTTGAAGATTATTTTAAGGAATATTGTTTTTATTTGCAGCTGGCAGCCAGTCATAGATTTCATAGACAGTAAATATGATGAATATTTAAATGCGGAGTCGCGAGTGGTACGATCCCCTACCCCCGATACTAGAGTTCACGCCTGTCTGTATTTTATTGCTCCCACTGGTCATGGGTAAGTACTTCTTAATTAATTATATTCATAATTTTTTAATTAATAAAATTAATTAAGATAAAAATAAATATTAAAACTTTTGGATAAAAGTATGAGATTTTTTTAATAAGGAAATTTAAGGATGGGAATTAAATGTAAAATCTGGCTATTTTTTCAGTCTCAAGCCCTTAGATGTAGAGTTTATGAAGAGGCTACATGACAAAGTGAATATAATTCCACTCATCTCTAAAGCAGACACACTTACTCCAGACGAATGCAGGGAATTTAAGAAAACTGTAAGTTAAAGTTAAATGCTGCAACAGATGATGATTCATATGAAAAATGATGTTTTTCCTCTGATATGAGGAAAAAATATTGAGTCATATTTTCTTAGCAGTGGATAAAGGTTAGAAAAAAAAGAAAGTTTCTGTTTTTAAGTTGAGAGGAAACAAAGAGCTAGTAGGAGATCATTATAGCCGTTACAAAACTTAACACGAACAGTTCAGTTCTTTAAAATGATACTTTGAAAGTAAGGTTGTTTTTTTTTTTAGAAAAGGAAAGTGCAACACTTGTTCAAACTTGTTAAAACAATGTCAAGAAAATCATCTTAGAATACCGATAAGTTGAAGTGATTGTTATATGCATAAAAAGTTACATATGTATACCATATGATTGTTTGCTTTGGCATGAAAAGAAAAAAAAAGTTATCCTTTTTATTTCTCCTTATTAAAGTTCTAAAATATAAAATTTAATTTTGGGAGTATGATGAATTAAACAAATTACAATGGTTGGCATTTCTTTTGTAGATTCTCAATGAAATTGCCCAGCACAAAATTAAAATCTATGAGTTCCCAGAGTGTGATGATGAAGAGGAAACAAGAGTCCAGAAGAAATTAAGGGTACGTTATATTAAGCTGAAATAAAAAGATATAATTACAAAGGGATATTCATTTTCAAGGGCAAAATTGGGTCAGAACGGGTGTACCTATACATTTTGAAATTCATGTATAACAAACAGGGAAGGTTATACATAGCATTGTATTTCATACCAATTGACATTTGGTGACTGAAGAGTAAAAAAAAATGGGTTTTTCACGTAATATATTTAGGTTACGAGAAGGAAATATGCAGTGTGGGAAGGAAATATTAGATCAGAGTTGTATGTGGATATTATATGGTATCAACAGTATTGAATTACATCTTAATATGTGTTAGCATTGCCCCATGCATGCACTCTGTGGCATATTCAAATGTTTTATTTAGAAATGAACTAATAATTAACACAAATCATTTTCCAATTTGTCATTGTACACGTACAAAGGGAAGTAATCACAATAGAAAAATGATCCTACACGAAGCATTGGCCCCCCAAAAAATAAAAAATTCCAAATTTCAAATACCAGTAGTTGAAATGAACTCTTAATTTAAAAACATAAATTATTGTTATTCAAAAATGTTTATTTTATTTTTTTAATTTTAGGATCGAGTACCCTTTGCAGTTGTAGGCAGCAATCGTGTTATTGAAGCTGGAGGAAAGAAAGTCAGGGGGAGACAATATCCTTGGGGGATTGTGGAAGGTAAGAGGAATCCGGCATTGTGTTTTTTCCTTCCTCAAGATGACCTCTGAAATACCAGTGCAGTGTTTGCAAACTCTTTTCAAAGTTTAATAGATAAGAAATACAAATGTACATTTACATTCAAGCTTTAGATTTACATTCAAGCTTTAGAATTGCAATTTAAAATACTCTTAAACTAAAACTGTGTATGTTTATTTTTCAGTTGAAAACTTGGAACACAATGACTTCATAGCCTTACGGAACATGATCATTAGGTATATTTAGCTTTTCAAGTACTGCAATTGAATAAAAGTAGTGAATGAAATAACTTTCAGAAATATCTCAAGTTAACAATGAAATGAAATTAAAAACTTAGTTAAAAATTTTGACTATAAAAATACAGATGAAAAGAAAATTCAGTTTTCTCACATCTTGCGTAACCAAAAACAAACTAAGGTCTCTCTTTGATTTACAGGACACATATGCAAGACTTAAAAGATGTCACCAACAATGTTCATTATGAAAACTTCCGGTATAACAAATTGGCACCTTCTTCAGCTGACGGCAACAAAATCAAACCAGGGTCACTATCAAAGTAAGGCTGGCTTTTCAATTTTAGAGAAGATTAAAGTAGACTAACTAGTAACACTTCCAATTAGAAATAAGCATGACTTTAGATTCCTGAATATACACGAGGAATTAGTTACCGTGTAATTTTGCTAGAAGCACCACTCGCTCAATAGAATTACTCGCTTTAATTTTTATGGTGCTGAAATCATTGTTGATTCTCTTTACCAATCATCCACTCTCGAATTATTGTTCTTACGATTTCGGGATAATAAGCAGTAACAAAAAATAAGGAATCTACAGTACTCAACATGCAACGTGAATGAATTGATAATTTATGTATGGAGTGTTTGTATGAAGACATAACATTTTTGGCAAAAATGTCCACACGTTTTATACTTTGACATATTTTTAACATTCTTTGGTTTTACTTAGGGGAGTGGATAAAATCTGACAAGCATATCTTTGATTTTATTAAAATAAGGCTTCAGAAAGCTTACATAGGAATCTTTCTTTCATACAGAGACCCTCTATCACAAATGGCTGAGGAGAAGAAGGAGCATGACAACAAAATGAAGAAGATGGAGGCTGAGATGGAACAAGTGTTTGAGATGAAGGTCCAGGAGAAACAATCAAAGCTCAAGGAGTCTGAGGCAGATGTGAGTGAGATTTTATATATTTATATAAATTATTGTTCCACCTGTGTATACAGGGAAGAGAGGTGAGTAGGAGTTTAGATTATATATGTAATCTTGGCTTCTGTACAGATTGGAGATAATATTAAAATGTTTAGAAAAAAAATATCTGGATTTATAGCTGACCTCAAATGAAACTTAGTTCCAGTTAAAAATTTTTAATATAATTTTTCTGCTGCTAGGTATTGAGACCTTTATGTAAATATTTATGAGTTGATGGTAGGCTTGATATCTATTTTATGTAGCAGAAGCTATGCATATTATAACATTATTGTCTTATGTTAACATTAAGGCACCCAAAGTGGAAAGCATAAAGATAAATATATATCTTCTACTTTTACATGTATGTCATTCATTAAGCTTATATTATTTTCAACATAGTATCAGCATTGGCAATCTGTTCAGTATTTTTGGAAAGTTATTGATGTTTGATTTTATTGTCTGTAGCTTCAAAGGCGAGCAGAGCACATGAAGAAGAGCTTAGAGCAGCAACAGAAAGAGCTTAAAATGGAAAGCATTTACAGTGGGAGGAATCAGGGTTTACTTAAAGATTTTAAAGTGCCAAAATTGTTTGAATAATTTGCTGTTGAGCATTTGTACTATATCTACTTCTTTATTGATATCCATGTTTTTTATTGATTTCGATGTTTGATTTTATTGTCTGTAGCTTCAAAGGCGAGCATTTTCTTCGCAACCATTGCACATACTTAAATGAAATTTGGTATACTGATATATTACATGAATATCTATGTCAAGTTCAACAGAAAGAGCTCGATGAGAAATGCCCCTTGAAAGCATTATTTACAGTTTCCGTTCATTTTCTTTGCAACCATTGCACATACTGAAATGTAATTTAGTATACAGATTTATCAGAGGTATTTCTAGATCAATTTCTGTTTTGGGTATGATTGCACCATTTTTGACAGAGTTATGTCATTAAAGAGTCCAATTATTTGTCTAGTTTCCTCCATTTTCTTTGAAGTGCCTTCTAAATTGTATACAGATTTATAATTTGCTTGTTGAAGCATTTGTACTATATTTTTGACTTACTTTATTGATAAATTCCAATTTTGATATTTTTTCTCTTGTTTCTTCATAGATTGCACACATTTTTGTGAAAAGCATTGAAATAAGATTTTTGTTTCGTAAGGTACATGTATTGATTCTTTCTTTTCAGTTCACATAAAAAGAACAAGAAGCACATATTCTAACATCAGAAGTGACATAAGAACATTCATAACCATTAATATAAAGACAGTACCATTTGGTCTGTGCCATAATTCTGGAGGGGGGAATACTGCTTGCTGATCGATGAATGTGGAAAATGACACGGTTATCCTAATTACAGTGAAGTCAAGGAACTATCACCCCAAAAGCACTGACCAAAGAAGCAAAACTGCACAGGCAATTCGCCAAAATATGTTAACTTTTATGTTTGAAACTAATGTCAAGTCATTAAATTTACCATTTTCACTTTTGTAAGAAATACCTTAAGATTTAAAAAATTCCAATTATGTTTTTTTTTTTGTAATTTTAATGAAGTGTTGAGTGTTTACTTTGCTGTAGCACATGTTTATATGAAGAGAAAAAAATGAATTATTATGAACATTTAAAAAAAAAACCTGTGTGTCAATGCTTCATATGTACATGTATTAACCATGTGTTATAATTTTTGCATGTTGTTTTCATAGAAAATGCTATTATTGGTGCAATTCAGAGGCAAAAGATCTGTACTTTTGTTGTAACTTTGTGTGAGTTTTTTTTTCTTCTGTAAAATGCCGTTGCTTAATGTCTTTGTTTGATACAAAGCAATACATTGTGTATAAAAAAGTATTGTAAAATGTCAGAGAGTCTTTTGCCAATAATTTCTCTGGCAGCTAGTTCAAATATCTCAAAATGCCGAAAGTAAATGAAAGGTTATAAGGTATAACACATAAGTAGGTAAGGGGGAGGGACCATAGATTGAGGGAATCCAATGTTTTGTATGTCTAGTCATGAAACCCCTCATTGTTTCCATTTTTTGGATGTTTGAAATTGATTCACACACCTTGATCACACACTTAGATTAGTTCAATATCATGTATACACCCTCCCCAAGGTGTGCAGTGAGGAAGCATTACTGCACTTCCGTGTCAGAAATCTAATTTCTCTTTTTCTTTTTTATTTTTCTAGTATGCACTGCAAAACGACTCGGATCTTACATACATGTACAGTTGAAAGTGTCGAAACAGCACTGATCATACCAAATCTATGCATGCATTGCAAAATTATGTCGGCTGAAATCAGTTTTATATCAACTTATTTTACATTTATAATTTTTTTTTTTGCTCATTGTATGAATGTATAATGTACTTGTGTATGACATATACCATAGTAATTTATTATCGCCATATATAAGTCCAGTTCCCACATCATTATATGAATCCACAACTTATGAAGTTCACAAAATTATTGTACGCATTTCACAAGTTCCCTATTTTATAACTTTTTCTTAGAATATACAGTACATTAAATTCCGTATGAAGTTTAGAAGTTAAAAATAATATAGAATTGTCATGAGAACATTGAATCTTTATTTTCTCCCAAGTAAATTTTTGTTCACAGGAATCTTGCATATATAAGTACTATCTTTTTCCCAGATAACTATTGAAAGTTTTTTCCCCTTAAAATATTATGTTTACTGTTAAATTTAAATCAAGCAATCTCATTTAATCTAAGATTTTACTTATTTCATACCAATTAAGTATTGTTGTGCATATTTATTGTGTACTTTTTTTTACAACTATTCATTAATAATTAACTTAGAATTTACAAAATGGAAACAATAAATGTTTTATACATGTAATTTCTTTTTGATGGTTTATTTCCTTAAAATAATCAGTGTTTTGTGCAGAAATGTTGGCAAGTTCAATATAACAAAAAGAGTGGTGCTGATGTACTGTGGGATGAAGATATTGTTTCGAGGGTGGTATAATTGGCTTGGACAACAATATTGAGCTAAAGCAGATGGATAACAAAGCAGAGCTAGGTTTAGAGTTGCACTGATAGACAACCGTATTGAGCTAGATTTAGAATGGTACAAGTGGAATACGGTTTTGAGCTAGGTTTAGAGTGACACAGATGAACAACAATATTGAGCTAGGATTAGAATTACATAGATGGACAACAATATTGAGCTAGGTTTAGAGTGTACAGATGGACAACAGTATCAAGCTAGGTTTAGAGTGACACAGATGGACAACAATATTGAGCTAGGTTTAGGGTGTACAGATGGACAGCTGTATCAAGCAAGGTTTAGAGTGTACATATAGACAACAATATTGAGCTAGGTCTAGGGTGTACAGATGGACAACAATATTGAGCTAGGTTTAGAGTGACACAGATGGACAACAATATTGAGCTAGGTTTAGAGTGACACAGATGGACAACAATATTGAGCTAGGTCTAGGGTGCACAGATGGACAACAATATTGAGTTAGGTTCAGGGTGTACAGTTGGACAACAATATTGAGCTAGGTTTAGGTTGTACAGATGGACAACAATATCAAGCTAGGTTTAGAGTGATACAGATGGACAACAATATTGAGCTAGGTTTAGGTTGTACAGATGGACAACAATATCAAGCTAGGTTTAGAGTGACACAGATGTATTAGGGTGTAGAGGAGCACATATAGTTCTCCATCATAGATATTGGGGTTTGGGTTAATGCATATGACCATTTGGACAACCACGAGGGTTGATCCAAAAGTTCGTGGAATTTTTTCATATTTCATATATTTTTAAGTGGAATGGGTTGAAAATTACAAATGAAAATATAGACACTTGATGAAAATTTTAAATTGAAAAACAGTTAAAATATCTTTGATAGGAACTCTATGGCAGTTGCCATAGAAACGGTTGCTTGGAAATGCGGGGGAGACATTAACGTATTTATTTTAATTTTAATTCTTAATACGTGGAATGAGATTTAAACCGGCCTATGTGGTATATAAAACGAAAATTATGTCATTATTACGATTGTTTGATCTTATATTATATCAATATTAATGCATTATGAGTCTATATTATGAATATGCCTGTTGTTTGCTTTCATCAAATCACGATAAAATTTTAGAAAGAAATTCCACGAACTTTTGGATCAACCCTCCTATTTGTACAGATCCCATGGCCTCCCGAACAAAGGTTTAGAAGTTGAGGGTTGAACAGAAGGTCCCTCGAACAGAAGTGTTGGGGTTAAGGGTGGTGCGGATCTCATTTGGACAGGGGTATTGGGATTTATGATGATATACAGAGTCTTCCTAACAAGGATATTGGACAAGGGCTGTCCATTGTTTTGCGTAGAAGTAGAGTGGAAAATTCAAATTGTCAAGGAATTAACAAATGTGAAAAAAAAATTGCAATCACCTCACAGAGACTGTGGTCATTTTTTTAAAAAGTCAAACTACAACGTAAAGACTTGGAATTACTAGTAATAAAGGTTCTTGTCAAAATGAAAACAAGTGTGCGATATAAAAGTCCAATCAACAACATTCAAACTTTTTTAAAAGTACAGTGTAGGTAAGACTCCATGGTTAAATTCAAAAGCTAAAATCTACTTATACTGAATGAAGGCCAAACGGAAGACACATGTGAAGTATGAAAACATCTGCAATAAAAAATCAAAATGTTTTGATTTGTCTAATTGTCTAATATACATGTACCACCTTATGTTGAACTCGACTCGCTTTGTTGGTGAACTCGACTCGCTTTGTTTGCCCGGTTTCGTTTCGATAAAAAAAGGTAAAAAAAAAAATCCTTCATAATATTAAACAATGAAATTAAATGATGCTAAGAATGACGTTTCAAGTTTTTTTCAATCCTGTTTTATATTATCATTACAATGGCATCCTTGCACGTGCTTATGGCATTCATTTTTTTAAAACAAAAATTATTTGTCACATTTTCCAACAGTCTTTTGCTTTAAGGTCGATTTTGCATATAAGTTATCTTTCTTAGAGTATTTCCTTCGTTTTGTATTGTACATTCTTTTACTCTATAATTATCTATTTGTGCTGTACATTTTTTAAAAATAATCTTTTTTTTTTAATTTGTATTCATTCTTCTTTTTTCCATTTTGATTTTCTCTTCAATTGGTTTAATCTTCTTTAATTTGTAATAACTGACTTATTACTTTATGTGTATACTTTGTGTGAATTCTGTAATAATTTTGATTTGTATATACTTTTCTTAAAAATATAGGAAGATACGGCGCTGTACACAAAGTAAATATTATTCGTTAATTAATTGAATTATATCATATTTATAACCCCCAAAACATGATCACCCTCGTTTAAACTTTTATTAATTAAAAAAGGCAAAGATAATGAACAGCAATCTACATCATAAATACAAATACTACAATTTTGTGAACAAGACATAAAGGAGGATAAAATTCCAGAGGTAGGATCGGGTGCCTTGATGGAGTTAGCTTCCCCTGTTGACTGAGCACACCCGCCGTGTGCCCCATATGTAGACGTAACATTCAATAGATAATTTTCGATAGGCCAGAATTTAGCGAGAGTTATTTCCCGTTGACCGCCATACTGGATCCAAAATGCTCATATTCCTTCATTGTTCAACCAATTTAAAATTTTTATATTTGCTATTTTTAATTAAAAATCATTATTTTTCTGAAGTATATAAATTTCTGGAACCCTCCTTTATTTAAAGAAAATTATTTATTAAAGATTTTCCACCAAATATTTCAGACAAAGAGGGAAAATCACCGAGTCGACCTCCAATACCGGCGACCGTCAGGGAGGTAACTTTCGCTAAATTCATGCCTATTGAAAATTATGTATAGCCAAAATTTGAATGGCACATCAGACCCAATGATATGTTATATTCCTAATATATAAAATGTTATTAAAACGCCCAAACACTTTCCAAAATGCTGACTTTAAATGAGGTTGTAAAAATCTCTGTAACATCAACTTATGTGAGGGTAGACTGCCCCTGTTTAAAAATATATCGTACGTAGTATGCTCTTCATTAGCGAATGTTGAGACATGGGCACTATTTGCAGCTGATAGTGGAATAATCCTACATAAATATAAGGAATGTTGACGATGGATGACAGTTATAAATGTTATTCCTTTTATATTATATTTGATAATCATGCGTTGACTTCTGGTATTTGAAGAACATTATACAATTATTGTTGGTTTTTGAGGTCAATACAATGATTTAGCCATCTGAGGAGTACAATATTCACCGAGCCTTTTACGAAATTATCGAGGCTGAATATTTTACTTCGAAGATGGCTAAATCATTGTATTGACTGAAAAAACAGCAATAATTGTTTTATTATATGATTCACTGATAAAATATTACAGCTCAATACTTTTTTGCATTTTATTAAGTCCTAGGCAAATACAAGAGAGAAGCAGAATTAAAATGTGAATAAACCTTACCAGTCGTATCAATTTAAAATGTTTTTTAAAATCAATTTTAGTTGCCCTGAAAGAAATATATAAAGTCGGTCATTTTTATAGGATAGACTTTGAAAGGAAGAAGTATTATCAGGGAAAACTGACTGCCAAAAAGTAAAAAAAAAATTGTTATTCAGTTAATGTGTTGGAGGGGGGGGGTCCCTGCATTCCCTCTTACCATCCTCACCTAAAATATACATTCGCTTACGTTTTGTTTTCATAAAAATAAAAATCATAGTCGTTTTAATAGCTTTCTAAAATAATTTGTATCAATTTGGAATTTCCAAATCTATTTTTAGATCAATGTAGAGGAAATAAATCCTTGTATTGACTTGGAACGTCACGTGCAGGTCAATACAACGTAATATTTTTCTAACATAGTTGGATCTCAGCCAATCAGAGAGATGGAAATTATTCAGTCATATAATAAATAAATTTAGCTGTAGAACTGTACCTCTCCGAAAAAAATATATTGACAAGCCGGTCTGTCAATATATTTTTTTCGGAAAGCTACAGTTCTGCAGCTAGTATAAACAATTGTAATAAAAGGAATTCGGAGTAACGATTACTGATGACGCAGCTTTAAGACTATATACTTAAGACACGAAGGTAGGAGGCCGAGACAAAAGGAGCTAGTATATCGAACACAAAATGACTTTCAATTCCAAATGGCTTGGTCAAGAGCCAAATAAACCTCAATATCCTTAATGTGTGCTATTGCAGTATATGTAATTTGTGCGCAATCTCCGGCGGAAGAGTAATATATTGCTAAGTGTTAATTTCCTGTCTCCTAAAACTATAAAGCAGTTCTAGACCCATAGACCTTTTTGAATGTGGGGGTATTGTTCCTATCTCCAGAATCATTACATATAATATATTAAGATATTGTCACTTATTGTCAAAAATTGCTTTTTAGCAGAAAAAGTCGATGTCTTCTTTTATTAACTTGCGAGAATTTCGCATGTTAACAAAACGCCACACATTGAAATTTAAGTCATTCTCTAAAAACCAAAGAAGGATCTTGGCAATTCGGGGTGGGGTGGGGTGGGGTCGGGGATTGTGCATGAAAAACAAAGCAACTCGTATTCATAATGTCCCCTTCCGCTCCCCCTCTAACCTAGATTAAAATCAGAAATGTCGAACAGATGTTGAGTACAATTAAAAACAAGTAAAATTGATGCAAAGCATCAAATCAGCCGCTAACAAAGGATGACTGCACTTAAGGATTTGTGACATATGCACATTTTTCTTTTAATTGCAGGAATGATAAACATCTAATCTACAACTTTACTTAATAACAATAATTTAAAAGTGCATATGCATGTGTAGTTACGATGTACGAATCTGTTTTATAAGGCGGAGGTCATCCCAATTTCTTTAATCTCCATTCGATAATGAGGACGTCCACTTTTTTACTGACTTTATACATAGTCAGCGCAAGTTTGTCTATTGTTCTCCTTTTAATAGTTGTATATTTGCATTAGTAATGCCGTGTTAAAAAGAGATGAATTATAGATAAACATGCGCTCGTGGTTTAAAAGAGAAAAAAAAAACTGCCTCTTCTTACACTCGCTTAATCAATGGCTGTGACACGTTGAATATTATAATTCACCACGTGATATCTTTCCTCAGGTAATTTTGTGAATACTATATTCGGTCACGTGTCTTACTGGTAGCTTGATATCACTTTTTGGCAGTAAATACCAAATATTTACATCCTGAATATTTTCTCCTTTATTTCTTAAGAAAACCCATTGCGTTAATCACTGCATGAACTACATTAGGCATGTTACCTGTACATACTTCTTGATCAGTGGTTGTTCCATCAATGAAATGTATAAAGACGTTCGCATCATTAATACAATAATTGATCTGTTTATTCCTACTTTAAATGACTATTTAAACAGATATAAATGTAAACAATAAAATGTCTTTCTTTGTTTGTTATTACTGGAATTAACGGTCGCAGCTATTGCAGCTGCTCCGTTAATTCAAGTAATAACAAACAAAGAAAGCATTTTATTGTTTAAAACGACGCCTCGTACATTCGCAGCTGTAGCATAATTCAAACAAATTTTTACTAGCTGAACAACTTTTCATTTTTTTTATTCACCATGCACTTTAACCACGTCATCAATATCCGGAAAATCATGACGATTTTCTTTCGTATCTTATACACTCCCAGGTTGGAGAGTACATGTACCTATTGTAAACTCTTTTTTACTAACCATAAATTACCAATTATCTGATGAAAAATGAAAATGACATTGAAACATAATAACAACGATTAAAACTTAGTTTAAAGCAAGTTTTAAAAATATTTTACTCATTATTTTTATACATGTTATCATATAAGAACTAATAAAATAATATCTTATTTCCCGATGTTTACTTTCTAAAACAACCACAAATAGTCGATAGAGAACCCACAAGAAAGAAGGTTTTTCTTTAATTTAATGGTACGGATATAGCATTAACGTTATAATAAGGTTATGGAACTGGCGGAAGGATTCCATCTGAATTGTCTATTTCACGTGAAACTGAGATCAATTTTGTAGATTACTTAAGAAAACCAAAATATTACACGCATTTAGAACATTGACCAGGTCTGGAAATGACTGACTTATGCTCTGCAAGTAGCATGCAACGACTCCTTTGGTGTATGATTTACTAAAAACAATCCCAAATTTGTCTACTCATATTTCCAAGTCATTAAAGGAAACAGAACAATGTAAAACCTGATTGCTGAGAAAAGTTTATTTCTGTCCTGGCCGTTAAGCCACTTTCAACCGTCATGAATATTTATAATATACGAAATATGTGTCTTTCTTTTCTCATAAGTGTAGGTTTTTTTTTACATTTTGATAATTTAACAACACAGCTTAGAAATTATATCGTATTTTATTTTTATTTACAAAAGATGTATTTATGTAACCTGTATAATAGCTCCTATACTATTACGAGACAAAAGGAACCAGGAAAGCCTCCCACCATATTTTGATAGAATAAATTTTAAATTTACTATAAAAGAGAAAAATACCGTATTACACATTTATTGAGTTCGAGGGCAAAACGCGTTCTGTCGCACCCAGTTAAGAAACAAACTTTTGCCTGAAGCCGTTAGGCAGAGAGTTTGGTTCGAGGGTCGACAAAACTCATTTTGTCCGAGATCACAGTCAATAATTGTTTTGTTTAACCTCATTATACCCCCCGCTTGAAAAGCGGGAGGGTATATAGTAATCGTTAATTCCGTCCGTCCGTCCGTCCGTCTGTACGTCCGTCCGTCCGTCCGTTGTCCCCGTCCGTCTGTTGACGCTTTGGGTACCCATCTCTTATCCGTAACTCCTCTCATACCACTGTGAAATTTGATGAAACTTTCACAGAATCTTTATTACATATTGCCATTGTGCACCTCCTATTTTACTTTTTGATCCGACACATATTTTGGGTTTCCTGGCCACAGGAAAACATGGACTTTTTCACCAGTTATAACCATAGGGGAGGCGGGGGGTATCATTTAGTGAGCTCATCGCTCACAGTACCTCTAGTTTTATTTATTTTTTGGTGACATACAAGTATTTTATACTGTCTTCCGTAATGTAACCTCAGGTCCGTCAATGTATAAGCCTTGCCCATTGTGTGACGTAAGCGGTCCAACATCTCATCGACAGGTCCAACATCTCACTCCGCTGTCAAACATCAATTTTTTATGACTGCTCATGCAATAAAACATTAGAAATGTTAGATTTTTTTTCTGTATAGATTTCTATACAGTAACAGATTATAAAGGAATAGCAAACTTATCTTTAATACTAGTAGTTGGTTATAGACTATAGTGCCACAAGTTTATATTACTTCCAGCGGGCCTGTACTTATATTGTAATAGTGCAAATTTATGCTTGCAAAATCTTTGTGGATAAAAAAAAAATATGGATTATCTTCAGAATTTGCTATTGAAAAATAACATTTGGGTCTTACATCTGTTTTGAGATAGAATAAAATATCTTTAAAAAGTTTGCCAATGACTGATTTTTTAATCGTTCAAATTTCTCTAGATCTTGAACACATCTTGGTATTTTCAATATTTTTTTTAGCTGATACTCTCAATAGTAAAAAACAAAATATTTGACGATTTTTAGGAAAGTGTTTTTTCACGCCATGTAAATATTCATAAACGAATCATTGGATATTTCCCTCAATTATTATACCCCCCGCTTGAAAAGCGGGAGGGTATATAGTAAATGTTAATTCCGTCCGTCTGTACGTCTGTCCGTCCGTCCGTCTGTTACGCTTTGGGGTACCCATCTCTTATCCGCAACTCCTCTCATACCACTGAATGAAATTTGATGCAACTTTCACAGAATCTTTATTACATATTGCCATTGTGCACCTCCTATTTTACTTTTTGATCCGACGTATATTTTGGATTTCCCGGCCACAGGAAAACATGGACTTTTTCACCAGTTATAACCATATGGGAGGCGGGGGATATCATTTAGTGAGCTCATCGCTCACAGTACCTCTAGTTTATTATTTACATCGCGTTTGGTAGTGTCTTCGCACTCGGTGTTTTTCCATCTTCATGCTGGTATCAATAAATTTATGAAGATGCAAAAAAATATAATAGGATGAAAATTAACCTTACACGTCGAACGTATCGAATGTTTGTTTTGAAATTCCCCAAGCATTCGTGGTATTTTCTGATAATTTATTATACGTGCGAAATCATGCTCAATTTAAAAAAAATACAGAGATAAAATTGACAAACTGTGTGTCTGCTACCGCAAAATGAGGAAAGTTATCTTAATGGAAAACTAGACAACAGAAGTCTCCGACCTCTCTGGCGTGTGACGTAAGTCCATAAAAAAACATATCATTTTCAGTTATCTGACGACATTTGAAAATTGGACTGGAATTGTCGAAGGACTCATTATGATAAAAACAGTAACAGTTTTGATTGATTTGTAGGGCGATTGGTTAAAAGCTCTATACTCTTTATAATAGATCACACACCAGATACTTCGAATCCCAGATGAAAACATGAAAAAAGTAAAATGTGTTAAAAAATAAATATCAGTCTGATATTTAGAAAAAAGCCACAAAAAGAGTCACTACATTGTTTAAAAGAGGAAAACAAAATAAAATTCCTAGATTTCCTTTTATAATTGAAAATATTTGCTTTTCATAGGGTTAAGATTTTAAAAAAACCTACACGTGTAATTAATTAAACATTCATTTCTAAAAAATGACATTTTTCTATTTCACTGTAAAATATTGTGAGTATTCAATGCAACAGATTTAATATATCTTTATTGCATATTACACCCACATGGGTCAAGTAATACATCAGAAAGAAACAAAACAAAAGAGAACAATGAATGATATATACAACTAGAGCAAAGCTCGTTGCTAAGCAACGAGTAGGTCTTCCGTCCTGTTTGACCGGAAGTAACTTTTATTTGTTAAAAAAAGAGAGATGACGTCTCTAATGATTTAAATCATCCAAATCTATGTTGAAAATTGCAAAGTAAGCCATTTTTGCTACTTCCTGTTTGACCGGGAGTGACGTCGACGGCCGGAAAATTAAGTTTTATGCTTCCAGTGACAAATATTTCCCCAAAACAGGTCAAAAACGGCAAAAATATGCAGTTTCAGACTTCTTCCGGTTTGGCCGGAAGTGACGTCACAGGACGTATTTTGATGACATCAGTAGATTTTACCAGAGATTTTCAACAACTTTGCTTCTTTAATGCTTAACAAATTCTCAATACTTTTTGAGATATCTCGAAAAAACTTTTGGCCCCTCTAGATCCCTTAATTTAGGGGTCAGCCCTTTTTCCGAGATATCATTTGAAAGATCTTCCAATTCTGCACAAATTATGTTCTATATATTTTAACAAAATATTTTTAGTTTAGAAGATAAAAAGCAAAATATGAGTAATTTTTGGCTCTTTTATGCGTTCTAATTTTTGACCCCTATATAGCGCCATTTTGAATAGAGAAATAGAAAAACAAAAACCGATGTGCACAACTTCAATCCTTCTAATATCTAAAATCAGTAGAATTTCTGCTCCAGCTCTAGGCGTCTCTGAGCCTTTGTCTGGAAACGAAAGCCTATAAATTTTCGTTTAAAGGGAAATAACTCAAAACTGGAGGTGACTTTTTGAAATTTAAGACAACATTCTGATAGAGTTTAGTAACTTCTAGTATTTCTGAAAATTTGAGCGAAATCAATTGAGAAATGAGTGAGATATGAGGCTTCAAAGTTGGCGTCTAGGAAGTAGAAGAAAAAAAAAAAAGAAGAACTACAGCAAAGCTCGTTGCAAAGCAACGAGTAGGTCTTCCGTCCTGTTTGCCCGGAAGTAGCTTTCATTTTTCACAAAAATGAGAAATAACGCCCAAAAATGCTTTGAATCCTCTAACGCTATGTTAAGTAATGCAAAAATAAGCCATTTTTGCTACTTCCGGTTTGACCGGAAGTTACGACGACGCACGGAAAATTAATTTTTAAGCTCCCAGAGACATATAGTACCCAAAAACTTGTCAAAAAGGGCAAAAATACGCGTTTTCCGACTACTTCCGGTTTGGCCGGAAGTAACGACGCTGGACGTATTCTAACAAGAAAGCTATGTGATAAACATGGTTACTTTAACTTTTCAATCACTGACTTCCCTTACTTTTGTAGCCAATTGATATACCATTATTATCGGCAAACGAGGTTGATTCGATACGCAAGAGCGTGTTCTACGTATGAACAATTTCTAAAACGAGGTAAGTTATTGGCAAACAAGCTGACGAAACAAGAATATCAGCAATCTTGTTTAGAGTCACCATTTCGTAAGTTCCGTGGTCGATACAACGACCCTGTCAGCAAATACAATATATCTGATGTTTATTATCTGTTAAATAATCACTTACATACTGAATTGTAAACGTTTCCTCGTTATTTCCCGATCATGTGACATGGAACACAAGGCGGTTGTAACCAATAGACAGGGGATGCTCACGCCTCCATGGCACCTGATCCCACCTTTGATGTTTTGGAGGTCCGTTTTAAATCTTCTTCTGATTTGTAGTTTAATACTCTTTGGAGCTTAAATACGTATGTTATAAACCGGTACACATATTTCTGTTAAATTCTCATCTGTTTCATATTTCAATGTTTCAACGACTATAGACGATAAAGGCCAATTAACAAATATGACAAATGAGCTGACCTCCGCTTTTCCATCGTCAACTTTCCCTATTTATGTAGCAATATTCTTCTATAAGCTGCTTATGTTCTCCAACTTATATGCTACTGATCACAATCTTGCTCTGGGTAAGATCAATCTTTAAAGTGAGAAAGGCTACTCACTGAAAAGTTGATGTTACAGGGATCCAACATATAAAGTCAGCATTTTGAAAAATTATGGTCGTTTTGATAACCTTTTAAGCAAATATTACAAATGATACAATTGGTACGAAACAAACTAGCCATAATACGCCCTAAAGATCCAATTATTAAATCCTAATGTATTTTGGCTGACCTGTTTCATACCATAGTTATAGGCCTCCATCTCTGGAATTCCCAGGTGTCCGTGTTTACGCACTCTTTATATATTTTATTGTTTACGGATTTGTAGAGTTCGATCACTGCTTGTTATCTTTATCTTTGTCATTCCTTTTGTGTTGCATCTATAGTTTTTGATTTGTAATTATTCTAGATCTGTAATTTCTATATGTATCCAATATTTTAAACTTTCTCACTTCAATTCATATAAAAAGTCATATGATACAAATAGATGAAGATCGAATATTATACTGCAATAATATTGACGTGCTGACACAAATTTTGGCACAAATTTGAATGTGAAGGAAAAAAAAATCACCAAAACAAGTGATCTATTCTATCGCCTTTCGCTTATCAGTTAGTTCAGTTCCTTCATAGGGCATTTTTTAACGTTATTTTGTCTTGTTTAACTGGTAATTCAGCTATCCAGACGCGTCACGTGTCCGGACAAATTTACTAGGAACCAAAGCGTCCGGATAATTGAGGCTCCACTGTAATTACTATTCTCACTAAACATTCTGTGATTTTGCATGATTTTCCATTGGTATATTAACAGTCAGGCAAATTAGGACAGGGTCACGTAAAACACAGCTTAGGAATCAATTAGATTATAATGTTAAAGCAAATAAGAAAATTTCCGCCCGCGTATATAGGAAATTTAATAGAAAACAAACTATGGGTTATAGAACTACATGTTTAATATGGTGATATAGAAATGTCTAACATTTACTTGTGATTTCGTGAAAATAACCATGTCCACTTCTTGAATTATTTGAAGAATTCTTTTGTAATACAAAAAGGGGTATGATCCGTAGATTGAAGATTATTTGATTTATATTCCTCCTTTTCTGGACAGGGATGGGACCACAAAGGGATCCAAATTTTATGCAGAAAAATATAAAAAGAAACTTTACCAATAGTGTCCCCAAAGGGTTTAGGATTACAAATTGTAAAAAAAAAATGACAATGAATTAATAAGATGTTTATAAGACAACAGTTGTACAAGCTGAATCAACTGTTGTACAACTTGAATGTACTGCTAGATGAACGAAGAGTCCACGTTTCCACTTAAGTTGATGCCTCAAGCGCAGAATGATGATCGCATTTCACACTTTTTTCAGGACTTCCAACAATCTTGCATGAAAAATGTTATTAATGGTAATCTAACAACTTTTATGATAAACGTTATGACTTTAACTTTTCAATCGTCAAGTTCCCTTACTAATGCAGCAATATACCTTCATCACCTGCAAACGGGATTTATATCTCTCAGTTGATTCGATACGCAAGAGCATGCTTTAAGTATGTTCAATTTATAAAACGGGGTAGGTTATTGACAAGCAAGTTGTTGTAACAAGAATATCAACAGTCTCGTTTAAAGTCATCATTTTGTAAGTTCTATGGTCGATACAATGACCTTGTCAACAAATACAATTTATCATCAGTTAAAACATTTTTGTTATGTAATCCTTTGTGTTTTAGTACATTATGTAGCATAATAGATTTGGATATTTAAAACCTGTACATTAAGTCACCTTTAACCGTACATTAAGTTGACAAAACTCTCAATTCTTAACTTAATCGACAGCTTTTTGTCAACTTAATGTACAATTACAGGTAACTTAATGTACAGGTTTTAAATATCCAAATCTATTATGCTAAAAACAATCCATTAAATGCTAAATATTTTCTGAACTTCATTAGTAATGAAAACAGGCAAATAATTTTTTTAATTTAATACACAATTATGCATAAATATCTCAAACATTTTATTTCATATATGAAATGATCAACAGTACATCGTCTTTGGAAATGAAAAAATCAAATGAAAAAATACACACTCGTAATTCCATGATGCATAATAATTTTAGAACATGCACATCCAGAAGTTTCTTAGTTTATCAATAAACAAACGTCTTATCCTCTTCACAACATTTGTAAATGAATGCTGGACGTGATAAATTCATTCCATGAATGTTTAGAAATACATATCCAACAGCAATTTAAATTTTGAAAGAGAAAGGTGTATTTCCCGATGAAGTGATTATCTCACTAGATGCACCACAGAATCATTTTTGGGACAGGGATCACAAATTCTCATCTTTTTAATACACTTGCCATCATCTGAATCTCCCATATTTCCATGAATTATTTCATTTACTTTCTGCTGTTATTCATTGTTGGCTCAATTGTAGGACCAAACTGTATTAGATTTGTGGCCAATTTTTCTGTTATTAGTTGTTCCTTAATCTCGCTTCATACAAGTGGGTTGCCGCTGTTGCTCTCAGAGATTGTTTCGTATATTGTCCCTTAAATCCAGATTTTCACAAAGATTTGCAATACTTTTTGTCAAAACTAGGATACCAACTTCAGAATTTGTATATCTACAGAGATTTTTGTAGAAATATTTTGGAGAAATATGTATTACTTTCTTCATCCTATGAGGACATCTTTACTTATGAAGCTTTACATGGGAAGTGGTCAGAAATCACGGGAACTATCATTTAAATCTAAATTTACCTGGCACTGTCCATTAAGTTAAACAATACAGCTATTGTTTTCTTTCTCTTAATCAAGTGTATTACGTACTCATAGCAAATGCATAACCATCACCTGGGACAATATATTAAGTTAACAATTAATAGAGAAAATGTTTTAAGTAGGATAAAGTCCTCAAACTGTCCATTCTGTGAGAGAAAAAACTATTCTCGGCCCTTCGGGCCTCGAACAGTTCTTTCTCTCACAGAATGGACAGTTTTCGGACTTTCTCCTTTACGTAAAATGCTGACTGACTTTGTTCGTACTGATTGTTAGGCCATTATTTACACACCGAGTTGGTCACCTGAATGGCGTAGTGGAAAGAGCCTCTGCTCTAGAGCCGCGGAGTAAGGAGATGATCCTTACGTCGTGGGTTCAAATCCCACTGTGGAATGTAGAGATCTGTCCTTCGGATGAGACCGTAAAAACTGAGGTCCCGAGTCGCAGCAGGTGCTGGCACAAAAAAGATCCATCACTGCTCAAGTGAGTGCCCTGAGTGCAGAGTTAATAAATATCAACCTCTACAGGTCAATACTTACAAACTTACAAAAAAAAAATCTTTTATATATAGGTTTTCAATATCAAAATTGTTGATTAATAAAGAAAGTGCGTCTGTCCGTTTCATACATAACAAATTTCGTCTCAGTTTACTCAGCAACTACTCAGTGTAGATGCTTCAAATTTTAACACAATCTTCTCTGAGGCATGCCATATGTTTGGATACATTTTCGTTCAAATCCGATGTCAACTTCCTGTTTGTCTGTGCATCTGTCCGTTTCATACATAACAAATTTCGTCGCAGTTTACTCAGCAACTACTCATTGTAGATGCTTGAAATTTTAACACAATCTTCTCTGAGGCATGCCATATGTTGGGATACATTTTTTTTTCAAATCGGATATCAACTTCCTGTTTGTCTGTGCGTCTGTCTGTTTCACAAATAACAAATTTTAGTCGCAGTTTTCTCATTAGCTATTCATAGCGGATGCTTCAAATTTTATTACACTCTTTGTTTAGGCATGCCATATGGTGGGATTAATTTTGATATGAATCTGATGTCAACTTCATATTTTTCTGTGCATCTGCCTGTAATTGAACTTGTGTATATTAACATGATAGTGCTTATTTACATTAGAGCGGGGGTATTACTAGTGAGCATTGGCTCACAGATTTCTTGTTTTTTCACATTGAGAAATGTTGTTAGTATTCACACACAGATTTGAAATTATTATTTTCTCTACAATATTACGACTTACATATTGAATAGCATTTCACACAAAAAATAATTAAAAATCTCATTTCATATAAAAAATATTAAAATCTTAAAAAATATTGAGTTTGATTGACACATCCTTGCAACTTTCAAAAATAATTTTTATTCTTATTCCTTAGGAAAAGTAGCAATCTCGTTGTGTATAAATGAAAAATATTTAATACTATAATCAAAGTTTTTGAAAAGTAGGTCAAACTCCAAGGTCAAGGTCCAAGAGAAAAAGTTCTTGGTATTCAATAAAAGGTCTTCTCACAAGAATTATATATATGCAATCTAATTAAAATTAGATGTTAGATCCGCTCGCATACTCGCTATACCTACATCTAACAACATCCCATTGAGGGTCACGTCAGAGGTCAAATTCAGAACGCCTCAAGAGTTATTCACTTCAACAATATATGATGGGTTTGCCAGCAGCCATTTGATTGGGTGATAGAATTTGACCTCTGACGTGACCCTCAATGGGATGTTGTTAGATGTTAGTGTAGCGAGTATGCAATGCGGATCTAACATCTAATTTTAATTAGAATGATATATATGAAGGATGAAAGCCCTAGTCCTTACCATTCAAAAGTATTGGTCAAGGTTAAACTTTTTTGATAAGTACAGAAATCTCCAAGGTCAAAAGGTCAAAATTGTTGGTATCCAATCAATGGTCTTGCTACAAAGTATACATATGTGAAGTATGAAAGTCCTAGTACCTACCATTCAAAAGTTATGGCAAAAGTAAAAATTTGGAATTTTCGTGTAAAAGTTGATCAAACTCCTAGGTCAAAAGGTCAAAATTGTTGGTATCCAATCAAAGGTCTTGCTACAAAGTTTACATATATGAAATATGAAAGTCATAGTACCTACCATTCAAAGGTTACGGCGAAAGTAAAAATTTGGAATTTTTGTGTAAGAGTTGATCAAACTCCAAGGTCAAATTTAGTGGTACCTTAAGAAACGTCTTGTGACAGGGAATATACATATGAAATATAAAAGTCATAGCTCCACTAAATCAAAAGTTATGGGCAAGGTTAAAGTTTTTGTGACGGACGGACAGACTGACGAACAGACGAATGAGATTTAATGTCCCCTCACTTTCGCGAAAGCGGGAGACAAAAAAGAAAAAATAGAATTTTGGTCATGCTACTCATGCTTAAATTTCTATATTAAAAAAGGGAAGTAATGTCTTTAAATTAAGTAATGGCATAACATTATATCAACCTGTAAGTTTATATAACTCCTGATTTATATTGTTTTTAAAATGTATTTGTAGGCTACAATCAACGTCAAACTTGTTGGATTCATTGACGCCAGAAAAGAGACCATCAACACACGTTATGGACCCAAACTCATCAGGGAAGCAATTGTTGCAGATGAAACAAAAAGTATGAAGATCTCCTTTTGGAATGATAAAAGCGATTCACTTGCTACAGGGCAAAGTTATTCAATCAGTTCCCTTGTTTTGAAAATTTTTGAAGGAGCACTTGTTTTGAACACAACTGCAGACACCATGTGCAAATCCATTCCCCCCATTGAAAATGTTATCAGTGATGTGAAAACCTTGCTGGAAGAAAAAACACAGAATGTATATGTAAAACAAATTGTTGTCAATGATATCAAGCGGTGCCAAGCTTGTCATCAAAAAATGGAAGTGAATGCTGAAGACAAAACTGTCAGATGCTCAGCCTGTCACACAAAACAAAGAGCAACAGAGTTAAAGAAGACCCTTAATGCGGCTCTAACCGTTGAAAACGAGCAAAAAAATGTTTCCAAATTTTACGTTCCACAACATGTTCTTTTGGAGTTCCTCCAATCTTGTTCAAAAG
The DNA here is from genome assembly GCF_032062105.1 of Saccostrea cuccullata. Classification (NCBI taxonomy): domain Eukaryota; kingdom Metazoa; phylum Mollusca; class Bivalvia; order Ostreida; family Ostreidae; genus Saccostrea; species Saccostrea cuccullata. Next base: position 26,520 of record NW_026931030.1, on the reverse strand, counting down.
ACAAACTTATAGATGATGCAGACCAGCTGGAAGACTTCTTTCTGGAACTGAAGAATGTTAAAATAACCCATGGAGCCAGCAATGATGCCATTACAAAATTGGAAAAAATTGAATAAAATCCATAACTGCATGACCAGAGCATATGAAAAAGTTTCATAGATTTTGCTTAAGTCTTAGTATATCTAGTTCTAAAATGTCATTGCACTTATTTTATTTTCATGATAACCCATTGAAGCAAATGTACAAGTTAAAGAAGTTTTTTGAATCTTGGTATAATGAATGTTTGCTGTTAAAATATGATTGCATGTAGCATATCCAATTTGACAAATATTTGTAGTTTTATATACACTGTAGTATGTCAAATACAAACATGTATTTCATAGTAAATACATACAAACTTGTTTTAAAAGTTGTATAAAATCATATTGTAACCACATGTTTGGTCAGTACAGGCAACACATTCTTAAAAATCTCCAGTAGTTATTTTGAATTTCATAGTTCAAAAATGCTTCACCTCCTTCAAATACATATGATATAATGATAATCAGTTTCTTCCATTAGATGAATGACTAGTAGGATGATGTTGTAGTTTTATTCATTTGTACACATTGTACATTCACATTTAGTTTTGACTTCTGTTGTACTCAGTCAGTCACTGTATATCTGTAAAAGTTAGATTACACTAATTATGGTAGTACGTTCATGGTTGCTATTTGATTTTTAGTATATGTAGTAGTTTTGGATTTGGTGTACTTTAGGTTTTCCACCCTCACAATTTTGATGGTTCAAAGTACAAAAACTACATTAATTTTCATTTATTATTGTTTAAATTTAGCAATAATTGCCAAAAACAGAAGTACTTGTTAACATAAAAAAATCATAAACACCTAACTCCAAGTATAATGCCGCCACAAGATTTGCAGTCTTTACTGTTGACAATAAAAACTAAATTGCCAAGAACATTGAGATTTCCAGGAAATCCTGATACCGACCTCTGGTCCTTTTATAAATTTCTTACTTGTACATCCACCACTCCTGATAATCGTCTTCTAATTATTCTATCTATTCCTCTTTTGGATGTTCAAGAAACTTTTATGGTCTATAAAATTCATAATTTACCAGCTCTTATGACTAACCGTACTAACACTATCATTGATAACGATTGTTCTATGGTGGCGCAATATAGTTTAGAGACTTCGGCTGTGGCTATAAATACTAAAAGAACTCAATATATTTTACTAACCTCCGAAGAATTACAATCCTGTTCGAACACACTAAAAGGGTTTTGTTTTGCTAGAAGTCCAATTTATAAAAACAAGTGTTTCAAAATTATGTGTGATTGCGTTGTTTTTTCAAGACACTCGGAGAACAAAGAAATACTGTAAAGTAAACGTTAAATTAAAAACAATTTTGCCTATGGCAAAATATGTAACCAATGGCCACTGGATTATATCTACTCAAACTAAATTACCATTTGTCAAAATTTGTGAACATGGTCATACATGTACTTCAGTGACTTCTGACCTCCATTACAAATTGTTGAATTGGGTGAATCTTGTTCTGCAGTAACAAGTCAATTAACATTACCTCCCCATTATCATCAAGAAAGTAAATATGATATAACTAATATGTTACAAACGTTTATGGAATCGTACAATATGTCATCAATTAAAATTTGGGAACCTTTGCATTCCAAATAAATAATTTATCAAACATTAAAATTCCCACAAAATTACAAGACCTTGAGACAGTACCAATAATCAGACTGGTTCATGAGTTAACATGCATTGATTCAGTTGATTATTTACCTCCCCCTGGGGATTGGCCAAATTGGGTTTATGCAATTTTAGCCTTCGGCATCGCTTTAATCCTGGGGATTGTAATTTATATTTATTGTAAATGTAAAAGGCGTTGGTCAGGTAGATTTTGGCAGAGAGGAAAGAAAGCAGATGGAGAGCAAGGACAGTACCCATTGGTGGCGATTAACTCGTCTGGTGAAGCTTACACTGGCAGAGATACAAAGGCCTCTGCACTATTGCTGGCAACTGTTTACACCGCTGGAGTGGACTCCGTGGACACTATTACGAAACTTTATCCAACGATTAGGACGGATGCAGTACCACCCAGTGCTGAGCGTACCACCACAGCGTGATTGAACTTTTATTGTAAGTCGATCCCTCTTTTATTAGAGCCGAGGATCGTGAATATTGGACAAATATAAAGGATTAAAAACTGAGTGAATCGAATCCTGCGGTTTACTACAGTTCGATGAAAATAAATAATTCAAGAATAACAGTGTCTCAACGTGTACATAGTGATTGATGTTTCTACGATGGAAATTATTCTATCATTGGAGGAGGGTACCATATTTAATCAGCGAAAATTGGTGAATGGTGTATATATCTTTCTCAATTGTGTTATTCTTACAGTGTCACAACGTAGATGACGTGATGGACGAGGTTATCTATTTGTGATGAAATATATGAATTAAACTAATTCATTTCCTGCAAGGGAGGAGTGTAACACAATTGACGTTATGAAAACTGATATATCATTAATTTATTACATAACTATAAACTTACTTAACCTATATTCTTGATCAGGTGAAGGTACTTATATTGTTCTTCTATTTATTAATGTGTTTACTATGTTTAGATATTTGTTGTTGTTCATAATTAGGACCTGTGTAAACAGGGCATAATAATCCCTGTACGTCCAGAACTTAATGGGTGATGGATCATTCCGCTTGTCATTTACCCTCATGACTATGGCATAAAGTGATCGTCGAACTACATTTCGGGTGTCATAATGATCATAATACCTACCGCTACTACGGCCATGAAATATCAATTATACAATTACACTAATTGATCGGAGTGGACCATGTCCCAAGGGTAGGCTGAAGACTAATATAGTCCTAAGATCGGACTCTCAAGACAGAATTCCACTATACGACACAGAAGAATTAACACTGATCTTATATCTCCCCTGTGCTAGTGAGAACTTATACTAGTTCAAACTAAAGTTTTAACTCTGTAAAATTCTATACACAAGTGTATATTAATATATTCGGACTGGCTGATTGTTTATCTGAACTGTTTGTTTGTTTGTCTGTTATTTCATTAAAAACTTATATAACCCGCATTGAACGTTGTTGTGTTATATAAGGCCCGTGGGCCTCTTGTTGTTTATGTAGTGCACAAAAGCCCGAGAACATTTCACCGTTCACGTGAAAAAAATGGTGTCACAGGGGGCTGTGAGAATTTGGGTAGGCCTAACTGTGCTAATGATGTGTACGGCCTTGCCAAGTGCAAAGTTTTGCGAAAAATGTTACGTTAGAAATGAGGTCGCAATGAGTTCCCGTCCTTTGCAAGACATCCAGGAAGTTCTATGTGCCCTATTTCATAGCTTTACTGCCCATGGACCTGAGGTTTATAGATTATTCTGCCTGAGATCTATTATTCCAGAACAAGAAGAGAGGGGATTTGGGGATCAACGTCGAAATTCAGAGAATACCGACAATCGACAGGCAGAGTACGTCATTGACAATGCTCTTATGAGATATCATGCACAACAACAAAAGGAATGCAGAGAAGATGCACTTGCCATCCAGGAATCAGTCATCAGTCAGCAAGCAAAGTTGTAACCACCCACTAAAAATAGTTTGATTCCAAATAAATGGCTCCTTTCCAAATCCTCACTTGTTCAGAATCATTTTGAAATGATTTCAGATTTCATTATTGACCATGAATAGTGGACAGAGACCAGTAATGGCTTGGAGTTTCATGATGGTCCTTTACAAACTCCATGTACCAGCATTCCTACAAGCCATTACCGTTCAACTTCCTTGAAGCAAGAACATCAGAGAGTGAAGGGCATCTGGCAGACAGTGGTACGCAGATTCCAGGCGGGTGACATCACAATTCCACTTCGACGCATCAAAGTCTACAACAATGAAGGCAGAATGGAATTTTGTTAAACCCCCCCCCCCCCAACAGGTTGTAATCTACATCAGCATCATCATCTTTTATCTCAAAAATTATTATTTATGTACTATATTTACTTACTGTAAATATCTTTCTACTGCTGAAAATGAAACTACTTCAAATCTGTCATTGACTGATAAGCCTGTGCTTTCCAGTATGGAACCTTTGCATGGTAATCAAACTTAAATAGAATTTATGTAATTAATATCCAAGAATCTCTTTTGTTTCTCTGATAATAAAGTTAAATAAAAAGGGGCTCACAGGCGACAATGCTCATTTGAGGCACTAAGGCCCTCAGGTGAGCTAAAAGGAGAAAGAATATCATTTTTTTTTATTTATATTTATTTCTTAATCTAAACAAATTCTTTTTTACTTTATAAATTTATGTAAATGTTACAATTTGAATAATTATTTAAGATGTCCCTTGTGATAGCATGGAGAGTTATTATGAAGAACCACTGAATGATGAAGGATCTGTGTTTACCCAAGTCAAGAAACCTACAAATGGTTAGAGAAATACTACACAAAGCATCTATATGTAATGAAAAATGATTTAAAAAAAAATGAAATTTCTTTTGGAAGTGGGATTGTCCATTGGGCCACAGTCCGTCTCAATTAAGAAAGGAAAACCTGTTGTGAGCAAGTCACCTACTACATGTATATGTATAAATGTATTCCGGAATTATTGTATCTTTTCTTAGTAGTTTCGGTTTTGTTTTTATTTTGTAAACCGGAAAGCGGGAAACAACAAAAGCCCATGCTGTATTCACACCAGTACAATCATCTTAGTTAATAGAAATGTAAACAAACACTTTAAAGTTCATTGCCAATTGACAGGTAATTAATATTTGTTCGATTATTATTGATTTTGGTTTTGTACTTTCGGTTTGTGAATGTAAACATGCTGTTTACAAGGATTGTGAACACGTGCCACACAGTATTACGAGTAGTTATTTTGATACTTTTGCATTAAGAAATCCTCACAGTGTTGCATAATATCAGGGGTATTCTTATCGTCAAGGATTGTCCGGCGAAGGACGGGATCGACAGACCTGGCCTGATGGGGATGAATATCATTTCACAATGTATGGAGATTTTCCAGAGTTACATTCCGGGGTTGGAGAATCATAAAAAATCTGAAGTGAAGGGATTCGCCAGAGTGGCAGGGAGGAGTGAGGTGTGTGTCCCCGCAAATTCTGTGAGTGTTGTGAACGTGGTAGGGCCAACGCAGAAAACTGTGCCTAATAAGGTTGTGAACATTGAGCCACTCTCTGTAAACGCAAGGAGAAAAAGGTGAAGGTCAAGTCTTTCTTCCAGTTACCGAACGCCTACAAATTCATTAGTAGTGACGAGGGGGAAGATGATGTTGTGTCCCATTCATATTCATGGGAAAGTGAAAAACTTAAAATAATCAAAGAAATCCTGGACAAGATAATATTTAGATACTTGTCCTCCACGCAGCAAAAGACTTTGTCAAAGAGAAGCAGGGGGTCAATAAGACAAGATCCCCAAAACTAGCCAGTGATCATGACTGGGTTCCAAACAATGTCTCTTAAATTTATTTTTCTTTCTGTTTGTAAATATTAAGCAATATCTGTTTAGTAAACTTTTACATTATATTCATCAAAATGTATGAAGAGCTTTTTATCTTTTGGATATGACCTTTAAAACGTAGGACAATGCAAGTTCTCCCATGTTACAGGGTGGTTATGCACCGCCCATGACAATGGGAAAACATTACTCCACTAAGACAAGCTGGAGTAATTCTGACTCGTATAAGGGGAATAGCAAGACAACAGCCCAGACATCGGGCGGTAAGTCACCGCTGAATGCCCAGGGATCTGCGAATGCTATTCCAAACACCCAATTACCTCATGTTTCTGGTAGGGGTGGTAATGTGGTACAGGGGTTACAGAATACACCAACTACACCTGTACAAGTACACCAAACACTGCCACCCACTAATACACTTGCACAATTACCAACACAACAACCACAAGTGCAAGTACACACACCAATTGCACAACACATGCAGCACACTACACCAATACAAGTGCAACAACATGTGCCACAACCTGTGCAACAACAACTAAATCAGGCACCGGCTGCAATGCAACAACATGTACAGCAACACCCGCAGCCGGTGCAGCAAAACATTGCTCAACCTCAGTTACACCAGCCACCGGCTGCAATCCAACAACAGGTGCAACAACAAAACCTGCAGCCGGTGCAACAAAACATTGCACCACACATGCAACCAAACATTGCACAAGTGCAACAACAAAATGTACCAGGAAACATTGCACAAGTGCAACAACAAAATGTGCCTGTACCACCATTGCCACAGAACATGTTGCAACCTGTTCCACAAAACATGTTGCAACCTGTTCAGCAACCAAATATGCAATTTCAGCAACCACCACCTCAACCAATACGTAATGGGAGACAAGATCGTATCGACCCATTACCAAAATCTTTGAGGTATGATGGTTCTGATTCTTGGAAAGCCTTCCAGCAAAAATTCATGAGATTTGCTGAAGTTAAAAACTGGAGGCCTCAAGAATCAAAGGATTATCTTGGGTGGTGCCTGGAAGGAAAAGCTAGCGAGTACTATGCCACAATAATCACTCAGGATGTGGACATAGGATTTTTGCAGTTAATGCAAAAATTGGAAAAACGTTTCGGGTACAAAGAAATTCCCGAAACGGCTCAGCTTAGAATTAACTCGCTAGTTCAGGGAACTGGAGAAAGTTTGGAGGAGTGGGCTGATAGAGTCTTTCAGCTAGCCCTCCGTGCTTATGAAAGTTTACCTGAAGAGTACATGTTGAAACAGGCAATCAAGCGAGTCTGCCATGGTTGTTTGGACAAGGAAGCTGGCCAATATGCCATCAACCAGCATCCTAGGACAATTGAGGAAACTATAGACCATCTTAAAAGTTCCCAGTACAATCATACGGCAATTTTCGGAAAGAAGAGGGAGGTACGCGAGATCTCTTACAGAGAAGAAAAGAGTGACCATGAACTGGAGGTGAGGGCAGTTACCACGCAAGATGGGATGCGTGAGCGCATGTCAAGGCTTGAGAGCCATCTAGGTTCCTTAAAGTCTGACATGCAGACTATTATCCAGCAAATGGCGGCCCTTGCCGAAGGACGTTCGGCCAGTAGAAGTCCTCAAAGAGCAAAGTCACCAGCGACATCAAGATCTCCGTCCCCTACAAGGAAATGTTTCTTTTGTGGTGGAGTGGGCCATTTCAAGAGCGAGTGCCCGAGTCTCAACAAGACAAATCGCACCACGAAGAATGTAACCTTCAAAGATCCCATAAAAGAGGGAAACGAGAAGGGATCGGGGCAATAGGCCAATCCCTGATCCAGACTGATGGCCTAGTAATTGGAAATACCGAACCGTCCGACGAGATTTACATTTGTCGAATGAGGTCCTCATCCAATATTAAGGTTGATGTAGATATAAATGGTGTACATGCTGCGGCGGTTATTGATACCGCGGCTCAGGTAACTATAATATCTGACAAATTGTATGAAGGTCTCAACCCCAAACCAGCAGTATTAAAAAGGGTTGTGCTTCATGCAGCTGGCAGAGACCTCAAGATGAATGGTTGTAAAGTTGGGCCGGTAAGTATTGCAATTGGGTCACAGATTTTCAAAGATAATGAAGTATACGTAGCACCAGTAGATGACAACATGCTGCTAGGGTTAGACTTCCTACAAGAACACCAGGCTATAATCAACATGAGCGAAGGTAAGCTACACATTGGTCATGAGCGTATAACAATGAATTCTTGTTCCTCAGATGACTGCCATGTAGCACAAGCTGCAAAAGTTACTCTTAACAAAAATACAGTTATACCACCATGTGCTGCAGTGCGGTTATCTTGTGGTCTAAGTAGGTCATTGGCTGATTACGTTGTTGAGCCAATTGAGTCTGATACCTTCATAGCACCCAGAACCCTACACTTGAAGGAGAAAACACCTGTAGTCTGCCTTGTTAATTTGTCAGACAAATATGTTAAATTGAAACAAGGTCAAGTTGTAGGAATAGCCACAGAAATACAGGAAGTCCTTGAAGAACAACAACCTGAAGGTATAAGTATACGGAAGGTTACTTCAAGTGAAAACCAAGAAGTACCCGAGCACCTGGTAGATTTACTAGCCAAATCAGGTGAGCATTTGTCATTACATGAAAAATCACTCCTGAAGGATACTCTACTCTCTTATAGTGATGTTTTCGCCAGAAATGAGTTCGATCTAGGAAACTTCACCGCCATTGAGCATAGTATAGATACCGGAGACGCCGCTCCAATTAAACAGAGGCTGCGGCGAACTCCTGCATGCTATGCTGACGAAGAAGAAAAGCATCTTAATAAATTATTGAGTGCTGGTGTCATTGAACCCTCTATTTCTGAGTGGGCCTCAGCACCTGTATTAGTCCGGAAAAAAGATGGTACTCTCCGTTGGTGTGTGGACTATAGAGCACTGAATAAAGTCACAAAGAAGGACGTATTCCCATTGCCCTTAGTGGATGAGTGCTTAGACTCACTAACAGGTAACATCTGGTTTTTCAAATTAGATGCCAATTGGGCTTATTTACAGGTGAAGGTAAAGGATTCAGACAAAGAGAAAACAGCATTTATCACCAAATATGGATCCTTCTAGTGCAACAGAATGGGGTTCGGACTTTGTAATGCACCAAGTACCTACTCAAGAGTGATGAATCTGGTGTTACGTGGACTGCATTGGAAAAGCGTTTTAGCATTCCTTGATGACATTCTTGTCTTGGGTAAGAGTTTCCAGGAACATCTTAATAACATCTTAGAAGTTCTTGGAAGACTTAAACCTAAGAAATGTGTCCTATTCAAGAAAGAGGTGGAGTTCCTGGGCCGTACAGTCAACAAGAGTGGTCTGGGAATAGGATCTAGCTACGTCGAAACCATTGAGAAATGGCCGGTACCTACATGTACAAAAGACGTAGAGAGATTTTGCGGTTTTGCCAACTACCACCGGAATTTTATCAAGGATTTTGCTGAAATGACTGTTCCCCTTTATGCAGTAACAGGTAAGAATAGGTTTCACTGGGGTGATGAGCAACAGTCGGCTTTTGAAAAAGTAAAACTGGCTCTCACAAGTACTCCTGTTCTTACTTTACCGACCAAGGATGGATACTTCATCTTGGATACAGATGCATCTGAGAATGCCATCGGAGCAGAGCTGTCTCAAATCCAAGATGGTGAAGAGAGAACTATCGCCTATGCTAGTTTAGCCCTGTCATCTGAACAACGACGCTACTGTACGACGCGTAAGGAACTTCTTGCAGTAATAGTCTTTTCGCGCTACTTTCGATACTACTTACTGGGAAGATGCTTTACCATACGTACAGTGTACAGGAAATAGTGTAGAACGTAGTTTGTAGATATAAAGTAGTGCAGATTTTAGTGTATTGATCTCCATAAGTTTTAATCCAAGATGGTGAAGAGAGAGCTATCGCATATGCTAATTTAGCCCTGTCATCTGAACAACGACGCTACTGTACGACGCGTAAGGAACTTCTTTGCAGTAATAGTCTTTTCGCGCTACTTTCGATACTACTTACTGGGAAGATGCTTTACCATACGTACAGATCACAGCAGCCTTCAGTGGTTACTCAACTTTCGCTACCCAGAAGGTCAGCTCGCTCGTTGGATGGAAGAATTGAGTCAATACAACATGACTATTCAACACAGGGAAGGCAAAAAGCATACCAATGCGGACGCATTATCTAGGATAGTTATAGACGTAGCTTGTCCCTTTTACAGGTCGGACTTCAAAATTGAAGACTTGGCCTGCGGTGGATGTCTCTACTGTCGCCGTGCCCATGAGAAATGGGGAGACTTCCTAGATGATGTCGACGATGTAGTTCCTCTCACAGTACCACAGATTGGATCCGTAAAATTCTAGATAAAACACCATCAAATACTAGGGCTGAAACAAATCAGTTTTGTATTTGCCGCGGTCCTGATACGGGTTCATTTATGATTCAATGTGACGAGTGTCGTGAGTGGTACCACGGTTCTTGCGTAAACCTTACAAAAGAAGCAGCAGATAAATTAGCTTACTACCTTTGTCCGAAATGTGACTAAGTAACAAACCAGTGAGTCAATAATATAAATGTTTAATTGAATATATGTTTATTAGATAACATATGGTTCTGATCAAATCAGTATAATGTTATATGCTTGGCATTTGCAACGCTGATAGAACAGTATACTTATGTTATTTAACTTTATTACAGTTGATGAAGAAGGGGACCATCTTCTAAGACCAGGGTCATGTCACTTTAATATATTATATATATAAAAGTCCTTCTGGATCACCCTGTCTGTCTGTCTTTTTGTATGTTATATCCCCTTATATTATTGTACTTATATTATTGAGCATATTTGTTTAAATTATGTCATCAAACAAAAGATCCTGGAAATCGGAAAAGTCGATCATTCGTCAAAACAGAGGAGAACATTACGTCGACTTTGTGAGGAGGAAAACCGCCAACAGAAGTCTTGTAGATCCTAAGAAGTTGATTTACGACCTAGCCCTGTTGAGTGATGGAACTTCTCACCAGACCATTTGCGACGTAATTGTCGACCAGTACCGATTGGCCAGGGATATTGGAGATAATAGATGGATTGAGGCGACAAGACATGAAGCTGTTACCATCCTATGCTCAGAGAGGTGGGTTGAAGATAATCTTCCGTCACTATCTCGCAGATCCAAGCCACTGAGGAAAAGGAGACTTCCATCAGCAACTGTTTCATCAGCCAGCTCTTCGTCCATGTGTGTTGACATAAGATTACTGTCCAACCCGGATCTTGGAGTTGTGCGAGAGAATGCTATGGAATCTTCTGAGTAAGGATATGGAAATAACGAACAGTATTCAATCTCAACGTCCATTAAACAAATATACAAAACAAGAGCAGAGCAAACACGGACCTCCGAAACATCAGAGGTGGGATCAGGTGCCATGGAGGAGTGAGCATCCCCTGCTGACCGGTCACACCCGCCGTGTGCTCATTGTCATAATCAGGAAATAACGGAAAAAATCCGTAGTCAATTCAGTGTATAAATAATGGACTAACAATTGGTATGAAAAACGTCAGTCAGCATTTCATTCAATGATAAATTGTATTTGCTGACAAGGTCATTGTATCGACCATAGAATTTACGAAATGATGACTTTAAACGAGACTGTTGATATTCTTGTTTCATCAACTTGCTTGTCAATAATTTACCTCGTTTAAGAAATTGTTCATACGTAGAGCATGCTCTTGCGTATCGAATCAACTGAGATATAAATACTCCGTATGCAGGTGATGAAGGTATATTGCTGCATAAGTAAGGGAAGTTGACGATAGAAAAGTTAAAGTCATCACGTTTATCATATAACTTGGTTGTTAGATTACCATTTGTGTCTTTTTCAAGTAAAATATCCAAGTATGAAGCAGATCTGTTGGACTCTGTGGTATCTTTTATCTCAAGCTCACCAGGATATATCGTGTCGACGTAGGAATGGAAATTATCATTATTAATTGACAATACGTCGTCGATATATCTAAATGTCGAGTTGAAGGCCACAGCAAGTGTTTTTTTCTTTTCACGCAAAAGATTTTGCATAAATTCTGCTTCATATGAATATAAAAATAAGTCTGCTAATAACGGAGCGCAATTTGTACCCATGGGAATTCCAATAGATTGTTGGAATACCTGGTCTCCAAAAACCACATAGATATTGTCAATCAGAAACTCAAGCATCTTCTTGATGTCAACTTCAGAGTACTTATGTGTACAATCAGAATCTGTTTTAACAAAATAATTTTTCAAATGACCAATAACCAGGTAAGTAAACTTACGAGTTCCATTTTTGTTGAAGAAGCAGCTGTCAATGAGTCTTCGACCATGGAGAAGCCTTTGGTGATGGAGGAGGAGTGTGTAGAGAACGATTCCGAAGTGCATGAAGCGGCGGAATTATCCGTAGCACGTGACACGGCGGATCAGGAGTGCTCCGAAGTGCATGAAGAGGCGGAATAATCCGTATCACATGACACGGCGGATCATGATCGTCATGAGTCAGTCGTCAAGTATTCTCAACGTCCAAAGACTATTCCTGTTAGAGTATCTGGAAGATCTGCACGCAGAGTCCAGGAAACAGAAGAGTCTGCCAAACGACCGAGATTTGACCATAATCTTCGTGTGACGGTAGCTTTACAAAATGACAACCTACAGAAATGCCCATTTCCAGATTGTGGACATAGGGATAGGAAGATCAAGCGTCATGTCCAACGTAGTCACCTTCCTAAGATTTTCAGCGACACAAGACCACTGCGTTCCTTGGATCAGTCCTCTTTGGCCCAGCTGCAGTACTTGGCATTGGAATCTTTGGTACGAAGCGTCCTAGGACATGATGCTGATTTACTGTCTGCTATGGATTATGTGAACCGCTCAGGAGCTCTTACCCGGGGTACTACTCTTCATCCCGACACGGTCATCTATATGCAGAGATTGTGTAGATATCAAGGATGGTTGGAGCCATATGAAGGGTTTACATTATCACCACTTAACTCACCAGCAGCCCTTTTTCACTGGAGGTGTCTGGTAGTACTTTTGTCACCTTTGCAGCCCATGCAGCGCGAAGAATTTCGTACACTTGGACGTGTTACAGGGGACATTACTAGTACTCCAGATACCGAGGAGACTCAAGTGCCGGTTGTTGACTCGTCAACGGAAGATGAGCTTACATGTATAGACGTCAGTTATGGATCTGATGTGGACCTTCCCAGAGAACCAGTATCTCAGAGTGACCCTTGTATTGTCCATGAGATTTGTAGTCCAGAGTCATCTTCCACATATGAAGCCTTTGACAGTCATTTTCATCTAGACCGGACTTGTTCCCGCATATGGAAAGTTTCTTCAGGGAAATCTGTGGAGGACTTACTATCTTACTCTTATTCCAGCGATCGTCGTCCTAACCTTGATGTAACACTCTTAGGAGGAGTAGCTGTTTATAGTGAACCATCAACACACCCCAAGCTTGCAGATATGCGTGGTCCTTGGAGAATAGCTCTTGGAGTTCATCCCAAGCATGTTGATTAGTTGACGTCAGATAGATTCCTCCATATGAAGAAATTGTTGGACAATCCATATGTGGTGGCATTAGGTGAGATCGGACTTGACAGAACTGTCCCTGTGAAGCTGTGGAGACATCAAGATGAAGTTTTCCGCCAAGTGCTCAAGTTGACCCGTAAGGATAAAGTCCTTGTCCTTCACTTGCGTGGAACAGCTGCAGACAGGATTGGGATGGATGTACACGCACGCTGCATCCAACTACTAAGGAAATCGTGTGATCCAGACCAATCTATACATCTTCACTGTTTTACTGGTGACCCTGAATTAGTCAAGGAATGGATGGATAACTATTCTAACGTCTATTTCGGATTCACAGGTGCTGTGACGAACTTTAGTGCTAATCAAGTTCCGGTTTGCAGTCCGTCCCAATGAGCCGCTTGCTTGTGGAAACAGATTCCCCATACATGAAACCAGGAGGAGGAACTGTAAACACCCCCGCGTTCATTGGAGACGTTGCCGCCGAAGTTGCATCAAAACTACAAGTTAACGTGCAGTACCTATTGAAGGAGACTGTTAAGAATAGCCGTCGTCTCTATAAGTGTTAGATGATATATATTTATATATAAAGGACTATTCCTGCAGAATTACAGGTCTGGATTATCTTCCGACTAAGTTCATGTGGAATGTCATATGTTATGTTATTTTCTGCAGAATTATAGGTCTGGATTGTTTTCCGATCAAATTACTGCAGAATATTGTATTTATTGTTCTTATCTACAAATATGTTAATGGTATATTTAACATATTTTATGTATCTGTATTTATAATGGAAACCTGTTAAATAAAACGGGGGGGAATGTAGTGAAATTGCTATGTTTACATTCTCCCTAATGTTATGACCTCTGACCCTGGTCTATCCATATACAGGGTATGTCACGTGATACCCCGTATTACCAATACTGAAGCTCCAGTCCTGGTCCTGATTCCGAAGTGAGAACACTATACCTTACCTGATACCTTATTGATACCTGTTTGTTTACCATTGATGTTACCTGGACTCACCCCCTTTACTGTTACCATTTACCTTGTTTGTTGTTGCTTGCTGTCGCCTGATTAAGGTAAGACGCCAGCCTAATTTATATTTAAGATATTATTGTCTTAACCAACTCGGTTCCACGACAATTTGTTTATTCTTTTTTATGCTATTCTAATAGGCTCCTTACCACTGGACACAAAATTCTTACAAATAGGAAAGTAGAACATTTAATTGCTTATTTCATCATATGCAAGTTTGGGCCAGTTATATAAATTTTGTGATGTAGGTCAAAATATATTTTAAAAAATCAATTCCTTAAAAGTCTTTCAATATAACTTCATTTTTTAAATATGTGTTAGGTAAATGTATAGACATTGTTCTAAAATTTACTTGTTGCCTAAAAATATAATTCCTATCATAAAACAGACAGGGAGTATTGGGGAGTAGGGGGAACATTAAGTTAAGTGTAAAATAATTTTTCTGGCTTATACAAATGATACTACATGCCTGTATATATTTGTATATATTCTTGCCTTTTAATAGTTGAATTTTTATATTATTATTATATTTTTTTCGGGTTATTGTTTATTTCTTCCTCAAATACCTAAAGGACTTAACTTCTCCCGTAGTTTTATTCATTACATCTGAGGCATAAGCAACCCTTTTCTGAAGAATGATGCTTAGACTGTAAGCTATAACAGAGACCTAAACAATGTTGCTGGCAATATGCAATAGTTACCACGGGTAGTTTAAAACCTGGAAGACGAAAATAATTAACAGATACTTTTGAAATGAATACTTAATTATCTCACCAGCATGTCATTGTGCAACAAAGTCGTCAGCATTTTATTTGTCCTTTGAACGGGTGAAATGTTTTGAATGGCACTCGTATCGAAGAATTTTACACTTAACCAAGCAATCTTCTTAGATATATCTTTATTTACCCGCCGGGCCGTCGTTTCATCTTAAAACCGGAAGTGCGAGTTCGTAAATTTGAAATCTCTATCCCGACTCAAAGTTGACATCGGAAAGAAAAAATTGTTTTTTTTTTCTGAAAATTAAAAAACCTTGAGCGGAGGGTTTGTACAACTGAAAATAAAATAAATCATGCCCTTAAATATATAATTTGATCATTAGTATATTAACTAGGAGCAAAGGATAAGATGTTCAAAGAATACATGCATTTCACTATATAATCATTAGAGCCCCACCCTAAAACAAGAACCCCTGACCCTAGGGCCATAAAATTCACAATTTTGGTAGAAGCACTCTTGCAAATAATAACTAAGTACTTAGTTAGTTTATTTAATACCCAGGAGCAGAGAAGAAGGTTTTCAAAGAAGTCATGCATTTTCACAATATAATCAATAGAGCCCCACCCTAACACCAGAACCCCTGACCCTGGGGCCATAAAATTCACAATTTTGGTAGAGGCACTCATGCTCATCATAACTATGTACTTGGTTGGTTTATTTTATACCCAGGAGCAGAGAAGAAGATTTTCAAAGAAATAATGCATTTTCACTATATACTTATTTAGCCCCGCCCTAGCACTAGAACCCCTGACCCCAGGGCCATGAATTTCACAATTTTGGTAGAGGACTCGTTGCTGATTAAAATCATGCTTCAATTCAAGTTTGTTCAAATCATGACTCCCGGGGGTAGGACAGGGCTGCAACGGAAGTTCCATAGGGTCTGGATTTCGTATTGTCTAATTAATGTAAGAGGCAACAACAGGTAACTAAGCAGCTTCTTGTAAATTTCCCCCCATAAAACATTTTACCAGTTAAAAACTTGTTACCCGTTGTCATAGAATTTAATTCTTTGAAAGTTGTTAGGTAATCTATCAGGCCCGTGGATCTCTTGTTTTTTAAAGAATTTGTTTCATAACAGTTCCTCTAAATTTTTAACATTTAGGTCCTGAAAAAAGAAGGTACGCTGATTGTGTACAGAAGACTGAAAGAAGGTACGTCAGCCAGTAACTACCTGCCGTGTGAATTTTGCTGGGGATTTTACCACGAAAAACATATATGGCTACATGTTAAAACTTATGAGTTACGAACAGTTGCAGTAGATTCGCCCAACAACTTTGTCA
This sequence comes from Saccostrea cuccullata, assembly GCF_032062105.1. Lineage (NCBI taxonomy): Eukaryota > Metazoa > Mollusca > Bivalvia > Ostreida > Ostreidae > Saccostrea > Saccostrea cuccullata. The sequence goes on along the minus strand of NW_026931030.1, from coordinate 10,295 downwards.
GAAATGGTCGTGTTATGTTGTTACTTTTATTGATGTCCGATTGAGAGGAATCAGATTGTAGACTGTATGAACTTATTGTAAATATGAAAGAAACAAAGAAGAACCCAGGTTTTAAGGAGTTTTGCCTTTCTGATACTCTTATAAGAGAGTTTGGATTCTCGCTTATGGAGAGGCTTGGAACAACAGATGAACAAAGAAAAAGTGATTGTTGCAATATTCGAACTAAGTTACGGTCAGTAACAAGTTAATTGAAAAGGTTGAATGAAAAAAAACTTGTTCCCCATGATTTGACAAATTACATTAGACCATCGCAAATTCGGTCATGTTGTCTCTTCAGTGAAGGAATTGTACAGGGAAATGATTCTCCACAATAGGTAATTATATAATGATGTATGCAGCCCACTGATATCCAAGAGTGGGATGTGTTGCAAACAGAACACAAAGACTTCGTTCTATCAACTCACCAGACAACATTCCATCAACGAAAGATCTATCTTCAAGAATTATATAGAACAACACATAAAAAAAACAATTGAAAGTCATGAAACCAACATATGAACAATAGAGCAATTAGCACAAATGCTGATTGTGCAAATCCCAATTTTTAATAAAAGGAGAATCTCTGAAGTTGACGAAATGTTTGTAGCAGATTTTGAAAAGAGATTGATTGATTGTATATTGTTTAACGTCCCTCTTCAGAATATTTCACTGATATGGAGACGTCATCATTGCCGGTGCAGGGCTGCAAATTTAGGCCTTTGCTCGCCACTTAGGGCCTTTGAGCAGGGACGGGTCTTTATCGTGCCACACCTGCTGTGACACGGGGCCTCGATTTATACAGTCTTATTCGAAGGACCGCCACATTTAGTCGCCTTTAAAGACAAGCAAGGGGTACTGAGGACCTATTCTAACCCGGATCCCCACGGGGTTTTGAAAAGAGAATATCCGGACAAGATTTTGGAAACAATGCAGAAATTATTCATTCCTTTGAATTTTCAGAGAGAGCTTTTTTTAAATATTCATTGCTTTGAATTCAGCATATGCTCCATTTTTTAAGAACTTAATGAAATATATTTCCATCGAAGTTTGATTTGGGGGGCAAATATCGGTTATTACCGAATAAAGTTCGTTGATGACTGTCCTGTGGAATTAGAAATAAAAAGGCAGCTAATTTCATTATTACTGCACTATGTAGAATAAATTTTATCACTTCATTCCTTTTAAGTTTTATTTTTTTTCCCTTTATGTCTTTTATGAACCCACCTTCTCAGGTGCTCCTTATACATTGGAGGCAACTCCATTAGCATGATTCGTGAACTGAACATGAACTACTGTGAAAATAAAATATCTCTATAAAAAAAATTTTAAAAAATATAAATCTTTTTTTAAGAAAAATTTTCCGTTAACTTAAAGTTCTCGTTAATTTCTTCATTAATTAGAACTGTCTAAACGGCGCTGTGAGAAGGTTTAACTACACCACCATGCCTTTCGCCAATGTAAAAACGAATATTACTTAAACGACTTCTCTTAATAAATTGAATAGCAAAATGACAGGTCGTTCTTAATTAATTCCTACGGATTTATAAATTCACATACTAAGGACAGATGATACAAACAAAAAAATGGATGCCTGGATTGGTATATATTTTTTGGCTTAATTTAATTTAAAATGATGCAAATAATAAATTTCCAGAATATAAAGGAATTGTAAACCTTCTGTGATGTTCAAAAGTCTGCCCGTCTGAAACCATCCTTATTAATCTATACAAATATTTTTCACTTTAAATTCCATTTTTGAGGAAATTTGAAGACAAAAGTAAAACCTATGCGGTAAAGTTTATTCATTTTATTAGGTCACCTGAGTAAACTCTCAGGTGACCTATTGCTATCCGTTTTCGTCCGTCGTCGTGCGTCGTCCGTCGTGTGTTAACATTTGAACATTTTCAGCTTCTTCTCTACAACCACTGAACCAATTTCAACCAAATTTGGCACAAAGCATTTATGGGTGAAGGGGAACAAAAATTGTGAATTTCATGATCCCTGCCCCCCTGGGGCCTGAGGGGTGGGGCCAAAACCACTAAAATTAATGCAATCTTTAAAAATCTTCTTCTTTACTCCTGGACATCAAGCAGTCAAACTATTTGCATATTTGTAATCAGCATTGAGTCCTCTACCAAAACTGTGAAATTCATGACCCTGGGGTCAGGGGTTCTAGTGCTAGGGCGGGGCTAAATAAGTATATAGTGAAAATGCATTATTTCTTTGAAAATCTTCTTCTCTGCTCCTGGGTATAAAATAAACCAACCAAGTACATAGTTATGATGAGCATGAGTGCCTCTACCAAAATTGTGAATTTTATGGCCCCAGGGTCAGGGGATCTGGTGTTAGGGTGGGACTCTATTGATTATATATAGTGAAAATACATGATTTCTTTGAAAATCTTCTTCTCTGCCCCTTTGTATTAAATAAACTAACTAAGTGCATAGTTATGATGAGCAAGAGTACTTTAACCCAAATTGTGAATTCTATAGCCCCATGGTCAAGGGTTCTGGTGTTAAGGGGGGGCTCTATTGATTATATAGTGAAAATACATGATTTCTTTGAAAATCTTCTTCTCTGCTCCTAGGTATCAAATAAACTAACTAAGTGCATAGTTATGATGAGCAAGAGTGCCTGAACCAAAATTGTGATTTTTATGGCTCCAGGGTCAAGGGTTTTAGTGTGTGTGTGTGGGGGGGGGGGCTCTATTGATTATATAGTGAAATGCATGGATTCTTTAAAAATTCTTCTTCTCTGCTCCTAGGTATCAAATAAACTAACTAAGTGCATAGTTATGATGAGCAAGAGTGCCTGAACCAAAATTGTGAATTTTATGGCCCCAGGGTCAAGGGTTTTGGTGTGTGTGTGTGTGGGGGGGCTCTATTGATTATATAGTGAAAATGCATGAATTCTTTGAAAATCTTCTTCTCTGCTCCTAGGTATTAAATAAACTAACTAAGTGCATAATTATGATGAGAAAGAGTGCCTGAACCAAAATTGTGAAATTTATGGCCCCAGGGTCAATGGTTCTTGTGTCGGTGGGGGGGGCTCTATTGATTATATAGTGAATATACATGAAGTCTGTGAAAATCTTCTCTGCTACTAGGTATTAAATAAACTAAGTAAGTATATATTTATGCTGAGCAAAAATGCCCTTTCTAAAATTATGAATTTTATGGCCACAGGGTCAGGGGCTCTGGTGTTAGGGCAGGGCTCTATTGATTATATATTGAAAATACATTAATTATTTGAGAAGATAAATACTTTAATTATCCTATTAATCAAATAAACTAATTAAATAGTTATGATGAGCAAGGGCCTTTATCTTGCAGAATTGTGAATTCAAGGCCCCAGGAGTGGGGGGGGGGGGGGGGGGGGGGCTCTACTCATATACTGAAAATGAATTAATTGTTTGAAATCTGCTCCTTTATATTTATAAAACATGTATTTATTTTTTGATAGGCAATTTTAAGGGTACCTTTTTAAAATTTGTGCAATGTGTGGACCTAGGGTCAGGGGTTTACGTCACAGTGTTAGGGGCACTACTTATTATTGCTGAATATTACTGATTAATTGGAATGCAATATTGTTCCCCTACCCTGCGTATGGGTATTCAGTAACCAAGCTAAGCAACTGCTAAGTGTTTTGTTATGATGATCAATGGTGCCTCTTTCAAAATTGTGAATGCCATATAGCATCTGGCTTAAAACATGAATCAAATTCAATAACTGGAAAGTTGTTGCATAATGCTCAGGTGACCTATAAGGCCCGTGGGCCTCTTGTTCATTTAAACATGACCCAAGTTGTTATTTTCATATTCTTTGATAAAAGTTTGTTTGTATCATCTGTCCTTAACTGGGAAAGAGACTTTGAAAAAGAAATAAAATAGGAATTATCTATCATTACCAAATATAAAAAAGAACTAGATTATATCTCGTTTCGAGCTACAATATTTCTTTGTGAGAGATAATGTACAGGTCTTTCGTCCGATTTGTCTGTATAACAGCAACAATGACCTTGAACGTGCTGTATACTCGATACCCATTATATCGCAGGTTTCCCTGCATCGCGGTATATCGCAAAATGTGGGTACATAGGTTATATTCTTTTTGTTGATAGACAATATAAATGATGTCTGAAGGTTTATTTTTTTGGTGATTCAGAAGTACGGAACATCCGTTTGAAAAAAAAGAAGACATTTTCAGATTTCCAGACCGGTTTTAGTTATAGATAGTTTTCGATGCGGTCCTACTAAACAGAGAACTCTAGAGAACCCTAGAGAACTCTAGAGAACCCAAGGTTTATATTATGAATTTATATATTATTTATGCATAATTGGATATATTTTTACTAAATAAAGCATATTTTATTCATAAAATCAATTAAAAAGGTATTTAATGGAAATTTTGAGCAGTTTAAACGTAACAAAATAGAAGGCAAAATATTTTATGACATCCCGATCCCGATTGAATTTCAAAAACATTTTTAATCGAAATAATAATATTTTCACACAATTTTCAATTACTTTTCACATTATTTAATATTCAATTTTATTGAAATGTATCATTCTTAATAAATTACTCTGATATTAAACATATTATTAAATGTCTTACTAGTTTTATTATAAAAGCTATGATGAAGTGTTAAGAGAAAATAGAGTACTCTGTTTAACATGATTAAATAAGCAAAAAACTTGTCAAAATATACTATATTTTGATTTAATTTTGTTTTGGCATGATATATTAGTTTCTAGAATATAAAAATTTCATTTGCAGACAAGAAATAATTAAATATCAATAGGGTTCTCTAAGGTTCTCTAGAGTTCTCTAGGGTTCTCTGTTTAGTAGTACCCTTTTCGATGGCCCCAAATTTAGCAAAAGTTTCCTCCCTTTGGTCGCCATATTGGAGGTCGACACGGTGAGTTTTCCTCTTTATCTTACCAAGTTTAAGAAAATATAGCAGAAATATTTGGTGGAAAATCTTTATTTAATAATTTTTTCCTAATAAAGGAAGCTTTCAAAAATTTATATACTTCAGAAAAATAATGATTCCTAATCCAGAATCGCAAATATAAAAATTGAAAATTGATTGAACAATGAAGGAATATGATCATTTGGACCTCCAGTATGGCGGCCAACGGGAGCTAACTTATGCTAAAATTAGGTCATATGATTGATTGTATATTGTTTAACGTCCCTCTTGAGAATTTTTCACTCATATGGAGACGTCACCGATGCCGGTGAAGGGCTTCAAATTTAGACCTATACTCGGCACTCAGGGCCATTGAGCAGTGAGGGTTCTTTATCGTGCCAACGCCTACCGTGACACGGGACCTACGTTTTTAAGGTCATATCCGAAAGACCCGTGATTTTCACTTCTTGTGCCGAGCGCTTGGCGAAGGAACAGTCACTACCTTTGTTTACGTCTTAGGTATGACGCGGCGCCGCGATCGAGAATCGAACCCGGGCCTCCTGATCACGAAGCGAACGCTCTACCACTAGGCTACCGTGACCGGTTAGGTCATATGAAAACTATCTATATTTGAACCATTTGAATTATAACTTCGTAAAAATTATAATAAAGTTCATCTTTTTAAGTTATTAGTTTATATAATTGGTCACTTTTCATGTACAATTACATCGTAAATTCAAAAATGAAAATTGAGGTCTGTGTCATTTACATGTTTCAATTCTCTCAGAACTTTGTATCGTTTAAAAAAATGTGTGTGTACAAAAAAAAATATTTATTTTCCACACCTCAAATTTTTTTTCTAAGCGATCTAAAGGCCTGTGGTTTCCATGTATTCCCATACCGCGATACAATGAGACTCTCCAATTTAGAAAGTAAATAAGAATTCCTGTTTTAAAAGTAGACCATTAATTAAACGATGCTAGCTTGGAAAATAATTGGGCACTGAAAAGTTAGGCCAAAGTTAGAATCATAATTATTATTTGATATAAGTTAAAATAAGAATTAGAAATGACACTTTTTTTACAAAAGAATTAAGTACCGCGATATAATGAGACACCTGTATATTTCGTGTTGTTTGACCCAGTCTGGACCCTTGTTAGTCATCGTGTTGATCTATCAATAAATATTTCTGTGCAGTCAATTATGCATTAGGAAAATGTTTTCTGAACTTATTTGATATGTTTCCACGAAGTTCCTAGTGACCTGGCCACTTAATACTAATTTCTTATTAGGGTTTGCCTTCATTTACTTACTTGAGAACCATTTAATTAGAGAAAGACTTGTTCCTGTAAAGAGTTTCTTTAAACATTGTTTAATGTTTCGTAAGATTTTTCGATATGATATTGTCATTTGCATAATAGTAGAGGGTGCTGTCTGTAACGAAAAAGAACAGGGCATATGTCAGTAATTCAGTGTTTTCGACTTTCGACGGACTTGACACTGAGTGCCGTTGACATAAGCTTGATATTTACAGCGGGGAGGGGGGGGGGGGCAAAAATGCTTTTTCCCGCAAATTTCAATTTGTCTGACGTCACGGCGTCCGATAGTACTAGATTTAACAAGGGCTAATTTATGCATTCGTTCCATGATATTGTTTAGATAGTTCGAAGGTGGAAATTTCGATACATGCATAATCTGCAAAGCCCCATGTAGTTCGTCCCAGGAGGAAATGAGCATTTATTTACTTAACTTAATGTTCTTGTCTTAAATATAATCCGTGTTTTCATATTTGAACATGTCCGCTTCAGTTTTCACAAAAATGCCTCACTGTTTTGTGTTATGTATCAAAGATTAAGTAATATTATACATTTATTGACTGAGTTCGAGGGCAACATGCGTTTTGTTGGGCCCAAGAACCAAACTGTCTGCCTGAGGCCTTTAGGCCGAAGGCAGACAGTTTGGTTCGAGGGTCCGACAAAACGCATTTTGCCCGAGAACTCTGTCAATAAATGTTTTGTTATACCTTTCATTTTATTTTATATTTTTTAACATACATGTATTTTGTACTATATTCCGTAATGTAACATTAGATCTGTCACTGTTTAAAGCCAAAGAATGAAAATGAGATTAAGCTCCGCCCATTCTGTGACGTAAGCGGTCCAACATCTCTCCGAGCGGTCCAACATCTCACTCAGCGGTCCAACATCGATTTTTTTATGCCCGCTCAGCAAAACATTAAAAATGTTGGACTTTTTTCTGTACAGATTTGTATAGGAACAATTTATCAAAGGTATAACAATACATGTTATGGTCAAATAATTGATTGTTTATTTTCAGTAAAATTATACCTTGACATTGAATTCCTAGTACATGTACCTAAACATCAGACACGTGGTCAAATATTTTGTTTTAGTTGTGATAAAAACTGATAAAACAATGCCTGAGAAAAATGCTGTTTAAACATAGAAAATGTCTTATTCAAGTTAGCTTTTATTTCTTATTGTGTTAATAGAATTTATGTTGCTGAATTGTTATACTTCACTCTTATCCAACAATCATATTTTGGACGATATTACATTGAAAATTAGTTTGCATCTTCTTGTTTTTTTCCCCAGATGCTTCAGTTAAGAATTTCATCAATCGATTAAGTAACAGTGTTAAGGAGAGAATCATTGTACACCAAATGGTTTGAGAAGCAATGAAAGCTTTAAAGAACAGCAGGGGAATGGTCAGCATGTGTAACGCTTAGAACTGCCAAGATTTTTATCGCCAGGGTTAGGGTTATACACGCCCATTAAGTGGCCAGAGATCTTCCAATTGATTTCGTCATATACAACCTTTATTTTATTCTGTTAGTTGAATAAAAATCAGTTAGGTCATTTAACTTAAAAACATTACGCACTTGAAAAATACTGACCCGGGATCTGGTCTTGAAACTTTTTAAGCCTAAGTCGATCAAAATCTTTATTTTATAATAAAATCCTGGAGCCAGGAACTTCAATTGATAGTTCTTGGACATTATTGTATACAATATTGATTAAGCTTGGTCTCTTGAACATAGGCACTTGGGGTATGGACCCCCCCCCCTTTCCATTTTTTTTTCTTTTTAAATCTGGGTTCGATTCACCTTTTACTTATTTTTCTATTCTAATATGCACTATATGTTATCAAAAATGCAACTCTTTTGTCTCTACAAGCTCTTTTTAAAAATGCCGTTTTTCACTGATACATATAAAGAGAGAAGTCTTGCAACTCTTTTTAGTCATTCGCCTCAGAATGTATGTGTATTGGAAAGGAAAATTTCTTAGAAAAACTGATGGAGGCTTTATTACAATTTTATGAATTTTGACAGTTCAAAATGCTTTCAATTCATCTGGCATCTATTCTGTAGACGGTACAATAGTTACTAAAGACTTGCTTTATTAAACTATCGCTTTCCTATGTTGATGATGCATAAAGTCATGAAAAGTACACCGACTTGACAGAGATTGACCTCAGGATAAACAGATTCCAGAAGAACAAAGAAATTACCCAAACGGTAAATTATGAGGCATCATCAAGAGACGAGAGTACAGCGTCTCAGGATTAGATCTGCCCACACCACTGCGCTGACAGTATCACCCAACAAAACATTAAACGGATTTTTAAAAAGTTGACAAGAACTTTGAGATTTCACTGTAATGGTTCATTATGCATTAGATGATTTAAAAGAACTCTTGTTTACGTACGTCAAGATGGGGGTGGAGGGCCGGATATTCACCTCCACCTCGCATGGTTCCGACGACAAAGTAAAGATGTACGTATAGTATGATAAATTTACAAAAAAAGATGTACCTATCTTTCTGTTTATTTTCTCGAGTGGGTGTTTTATCATGCTGTATTTTGATGCGTTTACTAGACATTACCAGAGTTCTTAATCTTTCGTTTTCAATTTAACCCTCATTTCTGTGCGTGAGTTTCTGGACTTGGTCCGCCAATCTTCTTTTTTTAAATTTTCTCGTATGACTTTTCTGTATACAAGAGCTGAACCTTATCTGGTGATTTTCCAGCTCAGCAGCTTTAACCTCTTTGTATAATTATTTGCGGCCAATAACTACGATTTTTTGGCGAAGATTCTCAAGATGAGAATTTGCTCTTGTGTGGATACCTCCACGTGGCTTCGTTTTTCCATGTCAGCTATCTTTATCCGCAGGTATGTTAAGGGGTGCATTCGATTATAAGAACTCTTCAGACACTAGTGTCATTGTTGAGCATGCGCAATAGAGTATGTAATCGAATGCCTCGAGTCGAGCTCCAATGTAAACAAATATGGCTGATAACGTCGGATTAGTGTTTGCGGTCGATTACTTTCTTGAGGAAGAGGACATAGAATATGATGACGATGATATTGTTCCATATTTTTAGCTCTTCTGAGCCAAAGGCTCAAAGAGCTAATGCTATGGCCATTTGTGCGGTGTGCGTTAACTTTTTAGAATATGGGCTATAACTAAAGAACCCTTTGGCCAATCAGTACCAAATTTGCCACAGGGTATCCTTGGCCCAAGGGCTACCATTTATACTAAAATAAGGGTTGGGACCATAAAACAAGGGGAGATAATCAGGAAAACAAAACAAAACCAAAAGTACTAGTTGCTAAAAAATCTTCTTCTCCAGAACCGCCAGGCAGATTTTCACCAAACTTACATACAAGGATCAGGATATGTTGAAGATTAAAAATTGTTCAAGGCATGACCCTGGTAAAGGGCGTGGCCTCAAGGTCACTTTGAAGTTGACCTAAATTTACAATAAATAAAAATGTTTATATTTTGCTTACTATAAGGGCTAGTATCATCAAATCTTGGTAAGTTGATGCATTTTAGGATTTCACATCATGTTAACTCAAAAGTAGGTCACGGTGACCTACTTTTTAAATTTTGCGGGCATTTGTTTTCAAATTGAATATGACACTTTAAGGCCTATGATCATGAAACTTAGTCAGTTGATGCATCTCGGGTCCTTGAACAACGTCAACTTAAAAGTAGGTCACCGTGACCTACTTTTTGAACTTTATGACTTAACCTTTTTAAAACATTAAATCCCATTATTTCAGGCACAGAATCATCAAATCTTGTAAGTTGCTGCATCTTGGGACCTTTAAACATATTTAAGAAAAAGTAGGTCACTGTGACCTACTTTTAGAATTTTGCTGGCATATGTTTTTAAATTGTGTAAAAGGCATATTTTAAATACTTTCAGACTGTTATCGTCACGGCAATTATGTTACTTTAAGCTCACAATTTCTTCATCTTTTTGATCAAGTTGTGTCTTCATTGATGCAATTTTTGTCTCTAATGTATCTATCTGGG
>NW_026931029.1:0-44695 GCF_032062105.1 Saccostrea cuccullata | reverse complement strand
AATTTTTTAAAACGCATTGGCTCAGTACTAATTTGGGAAAACAAAATTTCTATATTTTATAGTTTTATTTTGTCAATTTAATTTCTGACCTCTTGTATGGCATTTCTGTTCTAAGAAAAATACCAGGAAAATTGAAAAAGAAATTCAAGAAAAAGCTTTACGTTTTATTTATGAAGATTTGGAAAGTAGCTATGAGTCATTACTACATAAGGCAAAATTATCCTCATTAGAGATTAGAAGAATGCGTAGCATGGCTCTGGAATGTTTTTGGATTTTACATGACCTTTCTCCTAGATGTCTGTCAGATTTAGTTTTAAGAAAGTGACATACAATTTTGGATATTTAAACATTTTAGAAACACCCAAAGTGAGAATTACATCATTTAAAAACAAAATTTTTACAGTTTAATCTATGATTGCTTCTTGGAGCGGTAAGGATTGTGAGTGTATAGCATGTTCCACTAGGTAAGTTGTGTCCTTTTGCTTGTGTGTCTGTACATATATGTCAATCTTTCTATTCTTGTATTATTTTTTCCTGTTATGTCTTAACACAGGTATCGATGTACTACTTGCATGTTTGTAAATATGAGACATATATATCTGTTGCTTTCTCTATGCATCTGTGCTGTATTGTTTGTGTGTGTGTACAGTACCCGCATCGTTATTCTTTACAGGATACACGATACGATAGGATACACGCACGATACGATAGGATACACGCACGATACGATAGGATACACGCACGATAGGACAGGATACACGCACGATAGGATAAACGCAAAACACGATAAACGCAAAACACGATACACACAAAACACGATAAACGCAAAACACGATAGGCCTGATAAACGATCTACACGATAGGATAAACGCAAAACCTGATAGGATTGTTTCAAAATGCGGAACGTTTTTTGACAAGACGAAAAGATTATTTTGAAATAAATTCAAAGATTAAAGATTATTTAAATTAGATTATAATTAAAATTTAAATAGTCGCAGAGCTTGAAATCTAAACTATAAAGTGCATATAATTATTATAAAAAGAACCTGAGATCTCTGTATTAATTTTACAAAAGTTGTTTATTTATATATATATATATAATTGACAGTGATTAAATGGATTTTTATGAAATGGAGACTGTATTTTTTTTTTTTAATTTCTTCTCAAGAGTGTAAATTTTGAAACTCTATAAACAGATTTATTATTTATGAAAAATATACATTTTAATTTTCTATCTAATAAATTTATCTACAAGTACGAAGTTATTTCACGGAAGAAATTTACGCAATAAATTAAATATTTGTATTTAATGTCTAAAGCTTACAATCTGCGATGTATCCAAAAATCGCAATTAAATATTAATATCTTAGAAAATAATACAAGTAGAAGACTGGCCGAAAGAAAGGTTTAAAGAAAACGGCTTTAACATGATAACATGATAGATCTATCAAGAACAAAACAGTTCAAGAAAATTAAATTTTCTGAATAGAAATCTAAATAATTATTAAAATAAAGGCGATCTGCATTAATTCATGTAAACTGTGTCATGAGAATATGAGTCTGCTACAACTGCACATGTACGTTTACGCTAAGCTCTCACTTATGTACATGTAAACATTTTACATTAAAGATACTTAAAACCTCGTATTTATTAACGAACAATGAATGGTTAAATACTTTCTTCTTTACAATACAAAACAGAAAAAATAATCAACAAATATTAAAAGTTTTCCGACTAAATAATTATAAATCATTGCTATTAAACTCTGTGTGTACTGTTTCTAATAATAACAAAAAATAGGTTTAATTCGGCAAATGAATTATTAGACCTTAAAAATCATTTTACACTGATCCGGTAATCTCATATTAGGCATATTCGAAGGGCGGTATTTTGAAAGTCCGCAACCAATTTAAAATTAGATAAACATGATCTAACCAAATAGCCAAATATAATGTTGAATTCTTAAATAAAGTTACATACGTATGGAATAAAATCGATTAATACTATAAATTGATTCAGTGTATTCATTAGTCTTGCATGGTCACGGCGGATCAGACGACTCCTTTTGTTTTATTTTTATAGTAAGATACCGTTAAAAAAATATTGCGAGCTAATTTTCATAGTTTAGAATGTTAGAACTATTTCATTTGTTTCTACGATCAATGAAATTGTTTCCTAGAATTAATTTTGTCCGTTTTACGAAGAAAACCCGATGACCCGAAAGTGCACGTACCATAAGTGCAGTATATTTTTTTATGTTTATTAAAAGACTTATTTACGTAAACATAATGGAAACATTGTACGAAATGAAAAAGAATCAACGGAGTGAGTTTAGGGACTTCATTTTATTAAATTGATTTATTTGAATTTTTATTTAACATTCAAGGTGATTTTTTAATCCATAAATCATACAATTATTTAATGTATTTTAAATTAAATCTTTGATAAAATTGTTCAAACAAGTTAGGAACAAAATCCCGAGAATAAGTAGATGCGTTTCATTAGAACCAGGTAGTATTCGAGGTTACTAATTCACCCCAGGTGAGAAATCAGTACAGGTACATGTATGTTGACGGTGATCACACACACACACGGGCCGAGGTGTCAGTTAGGGGAGAAGGGGGGTGGGGACGGTTGACCGCACAGGAAGACAGTGTGCTAATTAGAGAGCTTCACATACGTTTCTTGTAAAGAAAGGTCTTCCATTTATTTTGATTTTTGGCATCCCGATGGATTATATTTTGAGTTTATTTCCACGCCGAAAAGGTAAGCTGTTAAAAAACTTCATGTTTTCCCCTGTTCATGTGTAATTATATTATTTTTATGTTATCTAATGCCAGATAAAAATAATGAAAATATTCTATTTTCTAGTAACAGCCATGGTGTGATAAATTGGGTAGAATATTTTATAATTTTGATTTTTTAAAATTAATTTAGACATATGTCAAGGAATTTAAAATTAGCTTTAAAAAATAAATTTAAAATTTGAACGTATACGGAAGAAATCGTTGTTAAAATCATCTGAATCATTGTCGTATGTTATATTATATTTGTAACATCAAGACTTTAAATAATTGCGCATATATGCAGGTCAGACGCGTAAACATATTTCTAACGTTACATGTATCAGACGATAAACAAGGAAAAACAGAATATTGCATAAAAAAGATACATTTCAATATGCTGCTTATTATTTATTTATTTGCTTTTTGTCTACGCGAACATCGCAGCTTACCAAAAATCTTTCTCCGGTAACTCCGATTCATTTGAGAAAATCATATTAATAGTATTTAATTTTGACAAAATAAATCATACAATGCTATAAATTATTTTTTAAAGAAACAGACCAGTTGATCGATCTACTTATAATTTCATTTCCGAAAAACAGAGTTACTGTTTAAATTTTGACAATTACTCTCTGCTTTACCATGATATAATTATATTATTTATTTAATTAATTATTTATTAATAAATCAATTTATTCATTCATGAAATACGCGATTAATTATTTTTTCCTTCTACGCTTTAATATTTCTTATATTGATGAAAAAGAAAGGGAAAAATCTTTATTTTCTCTTTTTCGGTTGAATTAATCTTATTTTTATTAACAAAACGAAAAAGAAACTCGGAATAGCTCAGTAGTTTCTTTACATAATAAAGATAAAAAGCGGGGGTTTCCGAATATACACGATAAACGCAAAACACGATACACGATAGAACCTGATAAACGATCTACACGATAAACGCAAAACACGATAAACGCAAAACACGATAGAAAACGCAAAACCTGATAAACGGAAAACACGATACGATAGGATACGATAGGATACACGCACAATACGATAGGATACACGCACGATACGATAGGATACACGCACGATAGAACACGATAGAATTGTAAAGAATAACGATGCGGGTACTGTACATGTGTGTTTTATATGTATCTTTAACTGATATGTCCTCTAAATGAGAATGTGTGCTGTATTGTTTGTATGTGTGTACATGTGTGTTTTATATGTATCTTTAACTGATATATCCTCTAAATGAGAATGTGTGCTGTATTGTTTGTGTGTGTGTACGTGTGTGTTTTATATGTATCTTTAACTGATATGTCCTCTAAATGAGAATGTTTGCTGTATTGTTTGTGTGTGTGTACGTGTTTGTTTTATATGTATCTTTAACTGATATGTCCTCTAAATGAGAATGTGTGCTGTATTGTTTGTGTGTGTGTGCGTGTGTGTTTTATATGTATCTTTAACTGATATGTCCTCTAAATGAGAATGTGTGCTGTATTGTTTGTGTGTGTGTACATGTGTGTTTTATATGTATCTTTAACTGATATGTCCTCTAAATGAGAATGTGTGCTGTATTGTTTGTGTGTGTGTACATGTGTGTTTTATATGTATCTTTAACTGATATGTCCTCTAAATGAGAATGTGTGCTGTATTGTTTGTGTGTGTGTACGTATGTGTTTTATATGTATCTTTAACTGATATGTCCTCTAAATGAGAATGTGTGCTGTATTGTTGCAAGTAATTTTACGTTTATATAGTGCTTTATGTATTTTATTGTTTTCCTATTATATATGTATATGTTCACAATGTCAGTCAAAAGCTCATTAGAGCTTGTGTTAATTCTTAATTACCATACTGACTTTAAATAAAGCTTATCTTATTATCTTATCTTACCATAGATTTTCTTTAAAACTTGACCCAACGAACATATGTGATTTTATTTAACTCAATTCCATCAGATAGTACATGGCCAATCATTTTTCTTCTATGTTAAAATACTGATATAATTAGATCCTCTATTGTTTTCCTACCAGAAGTGTTATATTTTTAATAAGCCTTATAGAAACGTGATGTTTCTGCAATATTTATTAAAAATATTAGGGGTTTTTTTTACTAATCCCTCTCGTATTAGTAAAAATACTATTAGTAGGTTTTATTATAAAGTTAGGAATAAAAAATATCAAGTTGTAGTCTTGCATTAAATAAACGATAAGCCTATGTACATAAACACTATTTTGTGAAAAAAAAAAACGAAAGAAAAAAAGGAATAGCTTACATGCATTACGACTAATCCCCTGCTGAGCTGTCACACCGGCCGTGTGCTCCTTGTTTTGATGGGAATTTACGGGATAAATCGTTGTAAATTCAAAGTTGAAATGATGGACTAATAATTAGTTTGAAAAACGTCAGTCACATTTGACTCAATGATAGCTGTATTTGCTGACAAGATCATTGTATTGACTATCGAATTTACGAAATGATGACTTTAAACGATTTGGCATGAAGAGGGGATGGCTGAAATTCATTTAAGTGGTAAAAACAACAACTGATTTCCTATAAAAGTGGCTTTGAATACCTGATGATTTGAACATATTTTATTGCATATACTTTACAAATGGGATTGGGCAAAAGTTCTAAAAACTTATTACACCCTCTCCCTACTTATACATTATACCAAACATATTTGCATACATGGGTTTCAGCTTAAAATGAAATAACTCAAAAAAACATAATATATAATAATCAGAGTAAAACATATTCAGTAGAATACATTCCATATGTAATAGACATGCTGTATAAGATTTACAATTAGAAATAATTATTGTATCAACCAAATCGTCCTGATTTTTTAATAAAAGTTTGTACAATTGAAAATAGGTATTCATTTTCAACATCATTTAACGATTTGTCAACCCAGAGTAAAATGTGAGTATCGACAGTGTGTAATTTACTCATTCGCAAAAATTTGTCAAAAAATTCTTTCCTGGCTTCTGTATATTTTTTGCATGAAAAGAAATAATGATGAGTATCCTCTACTCTTCCACAAAAACATATTGGACTCAAGATTACATTGCATCGAAAAAGATCACTATTAAGCACACAATTATGTCTAAGCCTCGTGTGAATTATATTTAAGCGTCGAGTTTCATAACTAAAGTAAGAGGGTGGCATTTGTTTATTGTAAGAAATAGAGTTTTTAAAAATAGATAACGAGGAAGAATTTCTTACATTAAGAGGCAATGAGTTCTATTCTTCAATAACAAGGGGAAAGAAAGTTGACTTGTAAGCTTGCAAACTACATTTGGGTATATCATAATTCTGCGAGTTGTTCGTACTGTAACTTGATGAATTACATCGTAAGTTTGGGATTATATCACTTAGATATTCAGGAACTTGGTTTTTATCAATTTTATACATTGTAGTTAGTCTAGTCTTTTTCCTTCTTTCGTGTAATGGTTCCCATCCAGTTTCAAAGTAAAGTGCATCTTTAGAAGTTAACAGAGTTAAACCTGTGACAATTCTAGCAGCACATAGTTGTAATTTTTCTAATTTTTCGCTGTCACCTACATTACATCCACCCTACACCAAGGAAGCGTATTCTAACTGTGGCCTAATAAAGGTTGTGTACATGAGTGAAAGAGTTTTTCGGTTGACTACAAATTTAAGTTTTTTTAACAAGCCCAATTTTATATGCATTAGCTTTGAATACCTACTACAGTATCAATATGTTATATATCTATATATATGCTACCACGGTCATCACCAAAACGACCAAAGGACTTACAACTACCGAATTTAAAAAAGATTTTAAAACTCAAGTATCATCAGTACTTTGTCAACAGCCTTCTTTTGATTAACCTTTGAACTTCGTACATATTCGCATAGCATGCTCTTGTAATTGGTGATAAAATAGGCAGAAATAACAAAGATATTGATCTTAAAAAAACCATAAACAATTAATTCAAATCTTTTGAATATATGACTTATACATAAAGGCTATATACACTTAATAGTACAGTGAATATCCGGTGATAGAGTTCATCATTTTTTCCTAGTAATATGATATATTTTTTATGTGGATTGATCACGTCAAGGCATCTGGGCTTATAATAGAGAAATAAAAGCTGCGATAAAGTTAGTAAAAAAAATGGCAGAGAAATGTATACTCAAATACAACTCAAATGATGATTCCTACATTGATCCTATTATTGAATAGTTTACCAGACATGTACAGTTAAATGTAATCATCCATAGTATGTATGATTAGTGGATCTTTTGAGGGAAATACTTAACCCTGCAATGGGGTATTTACTTTTTCAGCAACTACTGCAATCCTTATACATGTACTCTGTACAATACAATTAAAGAAAGATTAAGCGTAGGGACAGATGATACAAACAAAGAAGGATATGGACATAACGAACAGTAATTAATATTAAAGTCCATAAAGCAATACAAACTAGGGCTGATTGTAACGTGAACCGTTATAGATGTTTCCCAAACGCTCCCCAACTTCTTTTTGGTGCCTAATTCCCTCTAAGCTTCATTTAATAAGGCAAACTCTATGCATCTTAGACTTTGACAACGTTTTTTCTAAGTTTACCAAGAATATTGCAAATTTTCGCATTGCACGTTAGTGCATGCGTATGCAAAATGACATTATCACTTCATCTCAACTATCAACATACTTTAATGTACCTACTGTTAAGGCTTCTAATCAAAAAGTATTCACAAATACGCTAAATCAAGTGAATTTGTTACTTTACGTGCATGCATGTGCATGATGACCATACCTTCTTGTAGGCTTACATTATGTCTATGATCTAAATCCCATCCTGTGTGGTTAAAAAACAAGGAAGTTCTTGCCATTCAAAGTTTAAGCCAATCAGATTGCAACACACGTGCATACGCGTGTTTTCATGACATTTGTTATATTTCATATTGTGGGATATCCCGTTATAACTATGCTCAAAATTCCAAAGCATTTAGTCAAAAAAAAAAAAAACAGAAAAGATATTGAGATGTTTGTTTCAGCCATTCAGAGCAAAGTGCACGTGCATGCGCGTGAGTTCTTGCTAATTTGACTGTTTCATATTATCAACACTATTAATTTATCTTTATATAATGAGTTTCGTATGATTTCATAAAAAATGTAAAAGATATGGCAAATTAAATATATCAGTCATTTTACTCATTTCACGAGCCCACACGTGCACGCGTTTCACACCTATTCAACCTTAATTTTTACCACTTCGAACCCCATGATTTGTAAGTTTTGAACAAAAAAAAATGAAAATGAGTTGGTATGCAGTTTTTCATTGTACTCCTTTGAACATGACACATATATCCGTTGTTATTTTCGAGATTTTTTGGTCTGTTTGTATTTTATGTCCTTAATGATAATTAGTGTACTTATTATCTTTGTTAGAAATATAAATATAAAGTGAATAAAAGTTAATTGATATTTAATGACCACTTAGAGCATTACCTTGATTGGAAAGTCGTGTCAATGTGTTAACAGTTCTATCGTATTTGTTGTTACAGATAGCTTGGGAAAGTCAAATTTATATTGCTAATGAGTGAAATATTGGAAAATAACGAAATGTGATAAGGCTCAAAAGGCCATTAAACAGTGCAAATTTGAAGCAGAGCAAACGCGCACCTCTGAAAGATTAGAGGTTGGATGGATCAGGTACCATGGAGGAGTGAAAATTCCCTTCATACCATTTACACTACATTTAGTTTCAAAATAACAGGGAGATTGATATAGAATGAAAGAAAAATACATACCCGCGATTGTAAATACTTAAGCAATAAAATGCTTTCTTTTTTTGTTATTACTGGAATGAACGGAAGCAGCTGTTGCAGAAAAAATACATAACCCGCGTAAGCGGGTTATGTAATTTTTTTTCTGAAATAGCTGCGACAGTTTATTCCAGTAATAACAAACAAAGAAAGACATTTTATTGTTTATATTTATATTTGTTTAAATTATCATTTTAAGTAGGATTAAAAATATTAATTATTGTGTAAATGATGCGAACGTCTTTGTACGTTTCATTGATGGAACGGCCATTGATCAAGAAATCTGTATAGGTGATATGCCTAATGTAGTTCATGCAGTGATGAACGCAATGGGTTTTCTTAAGAAATAAAGAAGAATGTATTCAGTGGATGTAAATATATATAATATCTGAATTCATGGATTGTTTACTGGTGACAATATTAGGAAACAATTCAACATTTTTTGTGCGCAAGAAAAGTAAATACAGAATCAAAAGAACTCTAGAAAATTACAAATCGAGGAATGAAATTTAAGAAATATATCACGAATCAGATCAAAAAGAATTATTATATTTAATTAAGAAAGACTTAGCCATATAGTGATAAAGTTCATAAAATGTTAATGAACAACGTGTTGATATTAAACATGACAACAATAGGAGAGGCGAAGTCCTCTTCTCATTTGAGTTCACATTTATGATCAATATTCCTTTTTACTCTACACATATTCACCAAAAGGTGTTGATATAAATAACATTAATCTAAAATAAGAACGTGTGAAATCTCATAAATATTGGGGAAACAAACTAAATTTGGTTTCTATAATAGGAGCTCATGATGATTATAAGTCTAAATCTGATTCCTCCGTTTTACTGCAGATCAGGTTATATTTAAAAATGTATATATAGAAGTGTATTAATGTAAAATCTTGATAAGAAGTGCGTCTTATAGAAAAGGAGATTTAGTGAATTTAATGCGTCATTGTAAATTTAATCACTTATGAAATATACATACAATACATTTATCAAGTAACATTTGATTATTTGCTAATGGCACATCTTTGTATACTATAATACAAACATGTATTACTCATCTTACAATGACCCTTACTCAAGACCTTTAATAAACAAAAGCATTGTTCAAAGTCTCTGTAGGTTTTGATAGTGAGAAATCTGTATGATATGTTGATTTTACAAGAAAACATAAGTTCCTGGATATGGAGGTAATTATAAACGCAGAAGGATCAAAGCTATGCATGGGGGAAATAATTCATAATTTCAAAAACAAATTCGATATTAAATCACTCCTACATGGCATCTGATTCAACCTCTGATTTTTTTGGAGGTCCATGTTTTCTCTGCTACTATTTTTTGTATTGTTTAGTTGGGAGTTTGAGCTTCAATACTGTCCATTATATCAATATATTTGTAATATTTAACTTGAGTATACCAAAAACTATGTCTAACTCAACTGGACTTTTGCGAGTAGCACTGACTTTTACAGTTGAATATTTACTTTGACATTGAAACCTGTATCATGTACGGGAGTACAGAACTGAAAATATATATGCGAAAACCTTTCCAGTGGTCAGAGATGTATGGATCAGAGTTCAGGTAATTGTCATTCTCTCCAAGGACGACTTATTTGTGCTTTAGAATTGTCCGTTATTTCCGTTTTATTAAATGTTTAAGCTAAATATGTAAATCGTAAAAGAGATCACATGCAATGTCTTAGTGTAAAAGTAAGCCAACAATTATAAAAGTAAAGGCTCCTTTCAAAAATTCACTGTAAATAGTTTTATTCCCTCAATCATAAAACTTTGGAATAGCCTTAGGGAGGATGTCAAAAACTCTCATCTCTTTCAAGTTTTAAAGCAAAGCTTAAAAGTGTGAGGGCAACTACCAGGTAATAAACGATGTGGAGACTCTTAATTTAGTTAAAGAAAGATAATACTTTTTTTCGGTTGTTGCTTGCCATCCAAATCCACATTTTAAAAATCATATTTATCTGATGTTTAATCAGATAAAAATGTAAATCTTATACTGAGGATACTGAACATTACCTGATCAAATGTCTTTACATGTAATATGGCGACGGAGTGTGGAATGAAATTTATCGGTACAAATATAAATGATATTTACAATGTTTTTTGGACTCAAAACTCTGTTAACAGGAAAACATTTATATTCCTATCATTCAAACTCCTTATTTTGTTTTTATTTATAAAATTTAAATAAAAGCGAATCTTGACTTTTTTTATCATATTCATGTGTGAGTATAATAATTTACTCTTAGACTTTCTCTTCACTTCATATACTTGACATGCATAGCCTCTGGCCGTTGCCTGATCCTTATTGCATTATTCAATAAAGTAATTTCAGCGGGCCGACTATAGTTTCCATTGCGCAATATTTTGCGCATCATACATGTAGTAAAATGAAGCGTATCTACTGTTTTAATGCAACTTTTTTCGCTTAATAATTACAATTAAGAAAAATTAAGAAATTATAGGTACAAAAATGTAATTACAATTTGATATGACTGATTTTTTAACCGATTTTGCAATTGATAGATAGGTTGACGTCGTTGCAGTGTGTTTTTGACGTTATGATAATCTGTAGCTTTTAAAGAAGGGGTAATAAAAATATTATTTAAAAACATATAATAAACATATGCTCTTGAAATTTAAAACATAGAAATTTCAGAATATCACCAATATTTTTATTATGTTTTTATGTGAATCCATTGTGTACGTCATATTTTGTAATGATACTGTATAAAAATAGTAAAATTTGCTAATGTTTTTTTGCATTTTGAGATACCCCTTCTGGTAACAAGAAGGTAGAATTTTGTGTTTCTTACATATATTGTATAATATAGTATTACTCATCAAATATTATAGTTTGAACAAAATGTCTATTGTAGTATTTGTATAATTTGCTTTAAAAAATTGGCATTTTCCTACATAATCCTATAGTAAATGTACCTGTATTTTGAGACGGTCCTTCAAAAATACCTGGACGGTAGATTTCCCCCAAACTTTGCATGTACACTGAAGTTGATGTAAGTTATATATGGCATAAAAATGAAGAGTTTCGCTATTGTAGTTTTCACACAATAAAACTATAGTCGGCCCCCTTAAAATATTTTGTTTGATATAAGCTTTAAAAAGGCGACTGATATTATAATTATGGATATGGCGATAACGAACAGTATTCAATATAAAAGTCCATTAAACAATACAAATTAGGAGCAAAGCAAACACGGACCTCCGAAACATCAGAGGAGGGATCAGGTGCCATGGAGGAGTGAGCATCCCCTGCTTGCCAGTCACACCCGTCGTGTGCACCTTGTCGTGATTGGGAAATAACGGAAAAATCCGTTGTCAATTCAGTGTATAAATAATGGACTTACAATTGATATGAAAAACGTCATTCAGCATTTGACTGAATGATAAATAGTATTTGCTGACAAGGTCATTGTATCGACCATAGAACTTACGAAACGGTGACTTTATACGAAACTGCTGATATTCCTTTTTCATCAACTTGTTTGTCAATAATTTACCTCGTTTTAGAAAGTTTTCATACGTAGAGCATGCTCTTGCGTATCGAATCAACTGAGAAATTGCTGCATAAGTAAGAGAAGTTGACCATAGAAAAGTTAAAGTTATCACGTTTATCGTAGAGCTTGGTTGTTAGATTACCATCAACGTCTTTTTCAAGTAAAATATCCAAGTATGAAACATATGTGCCAGACTCTGTGGTACCTTTTATCTCTAGCTCAAAGGATATATCGTATCAAGGTAGGAATAGAAATTACCCTTGTTAATTGACAATACGTCGTCGATATATCTAAATGTCGAGTTGATGGCAACGGCAAGTGTTCTCTTAAGTTTCTTGGAATTTTTTATATCCATATCTGATTTATACCACTTCCTGAATATATTGTTGCACAGTACTCTTGAAGTTTTCCCTTCACTACTGCTAATATCTTAGTGAGGAGTAACGAAAGAGGCTTGGTTGAACATTTACTGGAACCCGCAATTTATCTTTGTAAGGATTTTTATGAAGTTTCGGAATCCAATATATATAGGGTAGTTCAAATTCATTTTGGGTCTGTGGAAAATTAAAAATATTTAAATTGACATATGAATCTGAAGAATTTCTTCCATGAGTATAAGTAGGTTTACCACTTGTAGTATTAAAACCAAGTTCTTCTAAAATACAATTTATATAATTAGCCTTACAAACTAAGACAATGTTGTTACCTGCTTTGTCGACAGGGACCAGTACGTACTGATCATGTAATCTATCTAATTCTTTTTTCACTTCTGGATTATCAAACACAAAAGGATAAATGGTTTTCATATTGTTCCTCAATCTTTTAATACGCGACTTTAACATGGATCTGATACATTTAATCCATTCTGACAAGGTGTCTCAGTCTTCCATTTCATATCCGAATCTATAATATTTTTGAGATTACGACGCCAGTTGATGGATCGGGGTTACCTATATTTAGGACCTTTTACAATAAGTGATCTAAGGTCCTCATCATTAACTATATTTACGTCACCTGTAATTACGTGTCCAGAAGGACTATAGTTATAGTGCAAAGAAGAACATGAACATGATGGAGGATTATGTTTCAGATACTCAGTATCCAGGTCATGTAAAGGATTTTTTGTAATTAAAAAGTTTGGAAGCAATGGTCGATGTAACTGTACGAAATACAAGGCGTAATAGTAATAATAATAAGAAGAAATAACGAAAAAAAGAAATGTTCTACCCATGCAACACTCAAATAAACTAAGAATGCTTAAGAATAGAATGGGGTGGGGCTTTTTGAAAATCATTTACATCATTTGCTAATTAGGGGATAAAGAAATTCAGTCCATGTTTGCTCTGCTCCTATTTTGTATTGTTTTGTATACTTTGATATTGAATACTGTTCGTTATTTCCATATCTCTGTTATTCTAGAGAGATGAAAATGAAATTATATCATAGACTGTAGCTCCAATGGTTTGTACTAATAATAAAGGAAGAGGAAAGTAGCAGCTAGGACTTAAAACTTCACAAAAACAATAAATAGAATAATGATCCTTGATTAAGTCACTTTTTTGCAATAAGACTACAACTGTGGTAGTAGCCTTTACTAAATTTTTACAGAAATTTCAATTAATTTAACAATGGCAACATCAATCATCAAAATCAAAAACATAAAACTATTAATTAGGAATCTTAGGAGGAGTAGCTAGACAGCTAGACTGACGGACGACGGACGCATTACTATCGCATATAAGCTCTTCTGGTCTCTGACTAGTAGAGCTTAAAAAATCCCTCCTACAACGAATACATCAATATGAGACCTCGGTTTATGCAGTCTCATCCGAAGGACAGTGGATTGGAACCTACGAGGTTTTCAACTCCTTACTCAGCGACTTTTGTGTAAATCGGTCTAACCACAGTGACATAAAGAGTTGCTGAACGATTGTTCATATTCTTATAGTACTAGATGCTAACTCAGATCTAGGTCTGTATTGTTTGTGGAATTTCGCTAATTATATGTCGAACAATCTACGAACGAACACAACACTTGCTTAGGAGGCACAGAGGAGGAACAATAGACTAAAGCACAATCCAAAGTCAAGCATACCTCAGTCCTTCAACTGACAAAAAAGATGATTAACGATTAAGGAAAAACAAAATCATCCAAAAAACCCTTGGACTTGGTTAAAATGTAAGAAATATGAACATATTTAAATCATTACAGATCTAGAGTAAGCAAATATTTTTTTAAAAATATACTTGTATACTTTTTTTTAATTCTCACGTTTACAAAAGGATACTGAATTTTTGTAACACAGTCTGTTTAGGTGTGATTTCCCTGCAATCAATTGCGGTTAGTACTCTTCTAAAATATCTCTCTAATCTCCTGACAAGATAACATTCAATTCTATATTCATTTTATTAATTTATCACAACATTTTGTATTAAACTTCATAAGTGACTGTTGAGGATTAACAACATGATAAAGATATTTTGAAAATAATCTGGACAATGTTATAGCGGTAAAACATTGACTTTTCATCCCTTTATTTCAATGACTGACATTTGCACTTGGGTAGGACACGTGGTATTTTTGGGCTCCACCCTTTGCCTGCTTCTGGACCAATGAAATATACGCGATAAGGACCGCTTTACGTCTGGGATTTTAAAAGCGTACAGGAAAGGGTTGATTAGGCTGTTCAAATAAAGGGGCGTGGCCACGTACATTAGGACTTCGCCTTGTTTGTAATGGTCCTGCTCTTCTTCACTATTTCTTGTTGAGACTAAAAACACAAAGATACCTGAAAAATAATCCAAAGAGAAATCAGAATATAAAACCATCTGTGAATTGCTAAATTTCACTTTTGATTTTGGCAAAACTACATAATCCGATTTAGAGACTGGTGATAAGACTGCGGAACATTAAGTAGCAAAATTAGAAATATATGTCTCTGGAAATATGCAGCCTACGACATTTCTATTTCTTACAAAACACTTAATAAAAACAATAAAACAAGCGGGTACACTTCGATGCGGGCACCAAGAAAGCATTGGATTGAGATTCTAGCTTGAAATTTGTTTTCAATCCACCTCAGCTGCGCTAGAAGGCACATTATCACCGATTGATCCAGAAGACAAATAATTTCAATTAAATATTTTTCTGTCCGGCGTTTTAAAGAAATATATGAAGGGACAAATATTAAATTTGTTTGGTATGATTTATATAAGTGTGTGTTGGGGGAGGGGTTGGACACAGACGTCAGACACATAGATAGATAAGCACGAGATTTGCATGCATATTAGGTCTCCTTAGCTCCTTACCTATGATATCGACCTGCCTAATTTACATTCCGGTAGAGTTATCAAGAAATCAACCCCGCTAACTTTCAAAGAGTTATCAGAGAGAAGAAAAATTAGAGTTGGAAATATATGTATTATTAAGCTTCTGACGCTGAGTAACGCCAAGGATTAATATTTTCGTTTTAGTGCTCCGGGTATTAGTGTGTGTCCGTTTTGAATCTGAAAAAAATATATAACTATTTGTGATTTGTTTTTCTTTAAAATTTGCATATGTATAAATGAAACATTAACCCTCGTATTCTGCATGACTTCCAGATTTTTTCAGAAGCCAATTATTGCCTGTAAGTATGAGTTCTATCTAGGATGTTTTACTGTTTCTTTAATTCACTTACCCACTGGTACACTCGTGATGAAGTTTAATCCACATACGAGCAGAACAGCTCTAGTTGTCTTCAGAATTTGTCTATTGGATGATGCCGTTGCCTTTCCTGTGAATCCTTGCGGATGCAAATGCAGATTACCTTTAGACAAAGCTATGAATGTAATGTGTCCGTATATCAGACACTGACAAAATAGGGCAAAGGTCATAAATGTAACCAGTGTCAAAAGATATTCCTTCTTTAACACTCCGAAAAATGAACATTCATTGTATGGTATGTGATCGTGTATCCACGTCATAGATGGGACGCTCAGACAAAAGAAAAATAATATCCATAAAATACCTAGGTAGAACTTGACAAATTTCCCATTCTCTAGCCTGATGGCGTGGAAAGGCGCCATGATTTTAATGTAGCGATCCAAACTGAGGCCTAACAGCACGTGACATGACGTAAAGATGACGCTAGATATCCCTGAACTACGAAACAAGCACTCAAAAAAATTCATATGCCCGTTCATGTTGTAAATCACATTCCACAAAATTAGAATTCCGGCAAGGTTGTCGGCTATACAGAGATGAAGAATGAAATTCAAAGAATTATCCCAGTGACGCTTTTTCTTCAGAATCAAGATGGCAGCCAGCGTATTACAGAAAACCGTGCTGACACCAATGGCGGTGCATATGACGTTGATGATTATATACAACGTAGAAAAATGATTCATAATAGTAATACATACGTTGGAAATGTGAAAATCCAAATCACGTGAATTCGTCTCATTAAAATATACTTTCAGCAGAAGTTATTCTGTTGGTGAATTAATTTTTTCAGCGTAATTTCTTTTTAATCTGAAGACATCCTGGAGCAACCACATGTTGTTTATCGCCATTGTATTATTGGTATAATTAGTCCTTTGTTTAACTTGTGCAAGAGTTGTCTCAGAGATGAATGATAAATAAGTTATTGTCAATTAAGTCATTTCAATATTGGGTCTCTCGATGGACTTCATTATAGATCAATATTTCCTCAAGTTCTTTGAAATAACTGGTGCTACGCGTCATTTGCTTTCACTCTACATCTAGCCGGAAGTACATTAACTTATTAAGTACAAGGGAGAAGCCAATTTGACGAACCGGTAGTGATGTAGCTGTTTTAAAGGCAAAGATGAGCGTGGAAAATTAGATTTAAGCTTCAAAGTGTCAAATAGAAGCACTTCAAATAGAGTTATATTGATTTTGAATATAATATACATGTATTATATTTGATTGTGATGTTTAATATTGAATTTCAGGATAAATTCATAATGTTCGATAGCAGTTTTGGGATTTACTCAAACTGGACAAGTAATTATATTGATTCTTTTGTTTTAAACATATTTTATTGTACCATTAATAAAGGGATATTCACATTGTTTCCGGAGATGGGTAGAAAACAAACATGTTTCACCAAGATTCTTACCGGTATTATTTCTCCATTAACAAGCCTATTTTCCTCACCTTTGCTATTTCAGTTATCAAGTGTAGGTGATTCAAGCTGCAATTTTATTTAATATACATGTACCCGTACAATGCACAGATGCAGTAAAAATGATTATCTCAAGTCACTGTCTGGAGTCCGTACGGAAGAGAATCCATGACACCTGATCTCACCTCTGAGTTTTTGGAGGTCCGTATTTGCTCTACTCCTTTTTGTATTGTTTTATGATATCAAAGGCGTTGGAAGCAAATTGAAAGTAGGGGGCTATTTAAAGGGGGGGGGGGGGGCTAAATCACCAAAAAAAAGGCAAACCTCAATTTTAAATACTTATATGTCTATCTTTGCCAAAAAAGGTGTAACGCCCCCGTAACCCCCCCCCCCCTCGGTTCTGACGCCTATGTTTTCGGGATTTTGATCTTGAGTATACTCATAGGCGTAGTCACAGGGGGGGCAGCGGGGGCACTAGCCCCCCCACTTTTTTAAAATTGTGTTAAAAACTTTTTATTTCTGTGCCCCCCACTTTTTAATGAAGAACAAAATCACAGCTATTTTTCCCCAACACTACCTTTAGTATAGGAAAGTATAGTTATATCGAAGAATTGTGGGAGAAAATTGGAATTGAAAGTAACTTTTCTTTGAAAAAATAAATAAAATTGAAAATATTGACCCCCACACACACACACACACACACACACAACGAAATAGGATTTATAATTTGGGGGACTTTCAATTTCTCTCTTTTTTTTTTTGCTTGTCAAAGAATTTCTGTACGACACTGTCACCCCCCCCACTTTTACAGTTTGGGGAACTTTCAATTTCTCTTTTTTTTTCGAGATATACCTTTTTTTTTTTTTTTTTTGCTAATGTCGTAACAATTGTACATTAAAATAAAACTCAATACACTTTTATGTTTTAAAAAAAAATCTGATACTGTTCGTTATCTCCATATGTTTCATTGTACATTTTAATTTGGACGTAAATATCAATATTTTTTAAAATTGTGTTAAAAACTTTTTATTTAAAAAGACTTGCGTTTCTCTTTAGAACATGACCAATATCGTATGAAGTGCACAGATTTTAGATTGATCTAGTGACGCAACAATCATGTTGTTTTGGCAAAATTTGTTAAAGTCATATTTTTACTATTATATTCTGTGGCGATTCATTTGCGGTCAACAACAATAAATAATTTCTTATGATATAAAATAAATAAAATTGAAAATATTGACTGCTAATAAAATATTCATGTCATTTAATTGATTTTAACGGTAAATGTTTATAATTATCCACTGAACGCATGCCTTAACAGTAGTTAAGGTTTATGAAGATTGTACCTTATATTAGCCTTTAATCAAACTACATGCGTGTACGACACTGTCACCTTTTCTGTTGTACATTAAATAACAGATAAAAATTAATTTATCTACTTGTTTTATCGAGATATACCTGGTGACATCGATCTGCGGCTAATTCGTGAACAGGTGTGTACATTAAAATAAAACTCAATACAAAGTGATTATGCTACTTTAAAAAAAAATCAAAAGAACTTTCGTTAAAAGTTATTGATTGATAACTGTACACTTTAATTTGAAATCAGTCAAACAATAGTTATATAATAATGATTAATGACAAAAAATGTTTTCGTTTGATCCGCACCATAAAAAAAATGTTTACAAAAATGAAATATTGTGGTTGTCTTTCTTACTGTGCACACATCGAAAATGAAAGTAACATTTTTCAAGGAACAGCTTTTTTTCAGAAATGGAACATCGGGTTTTTTTTCAGTTGACAATTAGTGACATGCCTATTTAATCATGGGGGACGATGATAAATTAGAGATGGTATGTATTATTTTGTGAATTATTCACATCATCCCCCAGTTAAGATGTCAGCTTATACTGCTTGATTAAACATGTTAAATATCAGTGCACGTATTTTTTTTTTTTTTACTTCAACATGTACTAAATCTTCCTTATATGCTGATCACGGTCAAAAATTTTTTTCCCAACATTATTTTTACTATTGGAAATGTTCATTAAAAGGCTGGTTGCCCCCCCCCCCCGGTTATACTACAGGAAATTGAGATCAGGGAAATTTAGTAAAAAAAATGAGACTGTCTTTCTGACATACTTTCTATTTATATAAAAAAATTATGACTTGAAATAGGATTTCCGAGTTATGTGCCCATGGAAGGATCAGATTTCCTTTTTTTTTGCCTTTTTTTAAATTTATTTTTTTGTTGCTTGTCAACTTTTTCAGGTAAGTCAAAAAAGAATTTTTCTCTGGCTGCCCCCCCCCCCTTTCACAAAAACGATGCTACGTGGCTGGATCATGTATGTCTCAAAAAGAAAATTACATTAATAAATAAAAATTCTATACAAGAAAAATAAAACTTGGCTGTACATATAATCAATGAAAATTTTGAAGTTGTAAAAACTAGTCTTGTCTTGTATTTTTTCATGTATATACATATTGATTAATTATTCAAATTAACCTAATAATTCAGATCACCCGGGTCCGTGAGTTGTTTCACGGACGATTTAACAGAGAGGAAGTCCGACGCCTCCTTGACAACCATAACTGGAACCAAGCAGAAACTGTAGATTTTGTCTTCACAAGTCAGTGATTTAATCAAATTAACAGAAAACAAACAAAGTCAGATTGTGCATATGCATTCAATTATTTTTTTTAGTTTTTAATCACTAGAGCTGCTAACATTGTATCATTATTTTACATTTTTGTTTCAGATGAGCCTTCGGTCGTTACACAGTTAATCGCCGGGAAATCGGAGGTATCTTGAAAACTCATTAATTATACAAGTACCTTTATATATAAGAGCGGATCAAGATATATATATCTTTTAAAGAAATTCCTCGATCCCCTCGCTTATAGATCCGTGCAATGAATAAAGTATTTTGATTTTTTTAAAACAAGGCCTTGTTTTGTAAATTTATTAATTCTGAGTCGTATAAGAAATATACATTAAATGTTTATATAAGTTTAATTAAATTTTTAAAAAAC
The DNA here is from genome assembly GCF_032062105.1 of Saccostrea cuccullata. NCBI lineage: Eukaryota > Metazoa > Mollusca > Bivalvia > Ostreida > Ostreidae > Saccostrea > Saccostrea cuccullata. The sequence goes on along the minus strand of NW_026931029.1, from coordinate 24,389 downwards.
CCCGTTTCTGACGATTTCAGAAAGACATCGTTGGACTTCAGGAGAGTGAGTTACTCCGCCTGAATGCAGAGAAGGGTAAAATTCCCAGTAGGCGGCGACAGTTCGCGTGTGAAGCCTGTGACAACGTATGGTGGAAGAGGGTCCCCAAACGGAAGCCGGTAAGTTTATAACCTTACCAATATCTACCTTCGAATCAATATCTAAAGAAAAGAAGCTGGTAAATATAATTAACTTTCCTTTCCATATCAGGTGTCTAAGTGTAACAAATGTCTTCGGAAGTTTGACCCAGTACCGGAAGACGAGGAATACGGATGGGCGGGTTTTACCTGTTCCTGTGGGAACGAATTTAGGTGAGATATTCTCACCTCTATATTTTTTAATAAAAAAAAATCAAAACAAACGATAAAGGATACTAAGATGCCAGATCTTTTATGTTAGAATTATGAGCCCTCAAATATGTGTCAAATTTTATAGCTTGATCAGGACTTGGGGCCATAAGACTTAGACGAGCTCACTTTCGATCTCAGTCTTACTTTTCCACTATGCATATATTCCTTTGGAAAAAGTACGATTTAGATCAAAAGTGGGCTCATCTAATTTTTATGGCCCCCAGGTCATATCCGTCAAAAACTATATTTTCTTTCAAGTGGGTACGGTCAGAAAAATGTCACCACCAGTAAATGCTACAAATGCAGTTCTATGGCTCTAGCTACCTCTGTACGGCCTCCGGAAGCTAGGAAAGACCGGAAGTCGCGAAGTCGTCATAGCTGTAGCGCACCAGACTGTACCCATCGCCAGACAGGGAGCGAACCAAGAGGTGCCGAGTATCAAAACACAGGATATAGAGGTAGGGGTGGAAGAAGCCAAAGGGGTTACGGGTACGCTAATCTTTATGCCGAGTATAATGGACAAGGATATTACAACAGTGGTGAGAGATGTGATTATTAAAAGGATTAAAAAAGTTTTATCTTAATTTTTTTTTTTTTAAATTAATTTTAAAATTTACTTGTTTTTTTTTATGGTTAAGGCCATGGGGTAGTTCTTTATGAAAGAAATGGCATGCCTGCACAACAAGAGAGTGAGTATTCGAGATGTCATATGGACATTTCAGTAAGGGGAGTCATAGAGGAATAAATTATGAATTACTACAAAACAAAGATTGAGTTATTTTGGTTTTTTTTATTTATAAAAATGTTATCAATGACTATAATGTAGGGCTTAAATAAAGTATAGACTGGTGAAGTTTAAACAGTTGAGAATCTGTTTTCCAACAGCATTGCATTTTCGGAAAGGTACTGCTCCTATCTGTCTATCAATTGTCATGGCAATACGTGTGTTTACAGTGTGAAGTAAACCCACCCGGTCCATGTTTTATTCCATTTTTTTAGGTCACAGTCCCAGCACGTGTGTCCATCCCGAGTCCCGACAGTCCAGCGGTAAAAAGCGCGTGATCGTTCCCAGCATGCCCCACCGGAGTTCCGGGTCGACCGTCGACAGTCTGATGTTAGATGACGACGAGGCGTCATCTGTGCTGTCGGGGTATCAACCCAGTGTCGACAATATCCCGGAAGTGTCGGACGAAGAAAACGAGCAAGGCGACGAGTAACGTTAATAGGATGATGATTATAGAAACTTTGCAAACAATTATATATAATTAATTAAGCCAATCATTAAGATTATCAAGATTGAGATTTTCACCGATTCGTGTTTTTCCTCGGAATTCTGGTTAATATAACTTTTGGTATAGAAATCTGAATTTATTACAAGAAAATTGGCCATAAGTCCTCAATATTATAAGCTACCACCTAACGAAACAATTTTAAAAATATATTTCTGTTAAATTTGGTTGTTGTTGTTGTTGTTGACTGGACATAATGAAGCATTCCTGGTGATGAAAAGGCAGCAAAGTCATAGGAGCAGTGTTAATACCGAATCATTCAATCCGCAGTTCCAGAGTTATCTTTCTTGTGAATAGGACCAAAAAGTGATATTCTAGAGACATGTCTGAGTTTTAATGCATCAATATGAATATCTAAGGACATGAAAATATTTAAAATTCGAAAATTCATTTGGAAATAAGCGGAAGGAACTATATTGTATTTCACTTAACTTTGCCTTTTCCATGACGAAATACCCTGTGATTTATCTTAGAAATATTTTATGTTTTATCAGATCGTCATTTTACTTCCTGTAAAAAATAAATATTTTTTCCTATACAAAACTGTGATGAAATTACAGAAACTATATTTAGACAATGAAAATGATTTTATTGCTTTTTATATGATAATTTTAATCGAAGCTAGTCATCTTATGACAATGTAATTGCTCAATCAAAATGAAATGTTTGCTTCTTATATTCATATCTAAAGGACAAATTTTGTAAAGGTTATTTTATGTCTTTTTCTGTATATAAGATTTTTCAACCCTGAGTTGTAAAATTGTGATAAAATGTATAAATGCTGTTTTTAACATAAAAATCGACTACTTAATTATGTAAATGATCAACAATGCAATAAACATTGTTTTTCATATTCATGGATTGTTAAATTTTTATTCTTTCCGGAATTTTCTCATCCTTCCAACAATTGTGGGTACATGTATATCTTGTGTTTAAAAATTTAATTTTATTAGATTTTGAACATTTGTTAAGGAAAAAATTTCCATCTACCTACCCAACTTTTTCATCCTGGGTCGGGAGGGACCAAACAATATTTTTTTTTCAATCAAAAGTCGCTAGCCTAACAAAGTTTTTTTTTCAGTCAAAGTCAGGTCAGATTCCTGTTGATTGCTTACAAAAGATGATCACCACATTATTCATTTATATAAGCATGATAAGCTAAAGAAAAGAAGGTTTCCAAACACAAAAAGAAAAAACACTGTAAATTATCACAGAATTAAAGTTAAGATATACTGAGTATATTACACATGTACTTTCAGTTTTTATTCAAGTCAGCTTGAAATATTTGTCATCATGTCATCAAACACATCAATTAATACTTCATGAACATATTTTGCTAGAGACCAAACATATTGCAGTACATCTTCAACAGAAAAAAGATTGCTAGCATTTTTTATGATGCATTCTATATTTGCTGTAGAAATTGTTTCCAAGTCTGTTACAAATGAAGATGTCGAGTTTTTAGGGATTCTAGTAATTTCAACTTATGTCTCAAAAGTTGAAATTCATCATCAGTAATGTTTCTAGTCCTACTTGTGCATTGTTCTTCAGTAACTGGATTATCTGCATTAAAAAAGACTGGATGTCTACAAGGACACTCCATTTCGCCACACTTGCATTTAGATTCGCACAAATCACAACAACAATGATCAACAACTGTTTCACATTTTTTTGTTAAATAACAATCTGCAATGATTTTCCTTCGGCAACTGTCATCAGAGATTATGAGTTTCATCATTTCATTGTCTAGTTTCTTCATCTGAGTCTTGTGACTCTTATATAAAATTAGTTCATCAGATTGTTTGCCGTCTCTACCAGCCCGCCCCATCTGCTGAACTAGGGTGTCCATATCTCTTGGAGGGGTAAAGTGTACAATGTTATGTAAATTTTTAAAATTTACACCCATTCCCGCAGAACTTGTACTCACTAGTACACGTATAATGCCATTTTCTGATTCCATATCCTTTCGAATTGTTTTTTTAACATCATCGGGAGTTTTACTGTGGTACATGTTGATCATATGATTCATATGAACAAATTCACGGACAAGGGCACTGTACACAAGAGAACATTCCTTTATTGTATTACAGAATATCAAGTGTTTTGGGAAGTCTTTACCTTTATCTTTTAAACCACTGAAAATAAATTCTAGATCATCCTCCACTTCCGAATTGTTCTTGACCTTTTTCACTGAAATTTTAATGTTGTGTCTGTCTGGACTGTCAACTATAATACAGTTATTTTTTTTAAAACAGAGATTTTTCATTATTTTACGACGGTTAGTAGGACTTGCTGTTGCTGTTAAAGTAAGCACTGAGGCCGCAGGGCAAAGAGATCTTTTCTCCAATTCTAGAGAAAGATTCAACACTTCCTCCTGGTTATGGCTCTCACCCCTATTGATCATAAGAAAAATTTAGTAAATGACTGGTAAACTAAAATACAAAAGAAATTACAATTAAAATGCAAAAATCTAATGTCAGATAGGAAAAGTGAACGTTTTATATATGACCACATATCTTTTAAAACACTGAACTCTACTGACTGTGTGCAATGCTATCATCATGATCAATTTGGATGAAACTACTGTTAAAAGTCCTTGAACAATAAAAATAATAGCACTGTTTACAATATAGTGGATCAACTTTATCTCTCACCATTGCAGAATAGTGTGTGCTTCATCCACTACTAATAGGCCAACTTTTTGGAAAATACTGGGTGACGATTTCTCTCCATTTCGTACTGTCTACAATAATTTCTGGACTCCCGTAAATGAACTGATATTTTCCACCAATAATTTCATTCAATGGCATTTTAAGACTGTCAATGTAAATGGCAGACATGCCAATCTTGTTTAATCTATCAACCTGTTCTTCCATAATGCTCTGGATTGGAGCTATCACTACGGTCACCATTTCTTTGTTCAGAACACCCATACTTTGGTAGATAATAATCTTTCCGCTACCCGTTTTCGTTCCTACGAATACGTCACGTTTGTTCATTAAAGCATCTATTGCTTCTTGTTGAAAAGCATTTAATTACCGTCTTCCTTCCAAGACGGTATGTTTCAAGTTTTTTCAACGGAGGTCTTGTATGCACTTCCTCTCTTTTGTGAAGAAATTGCATGATGAGAAAATTTTCAATTATTTCATTGGTGGAACTGTTCAAGGCGTAACTTTCTGAATCTATTTTTCAGACTTAACAATTGTGCAAGATTTCCAGTCTTAAAAAAATGACGGCAACAAAATCAGCAGTAATAATTTCGGGAAAACATGATGATTTTTATAGCAATAAATAAAATGTGTCTCTTTAATTTCATTATAAATAAAATTTGATAGTTATTGCTTGGGCTTTGCAATTTGTTATTATTGTTTTCCCGTCTGTAGAAGAGTGAATGCAATTGTCGGGTTTGCCGAAAGCTCTCAGGTCAGTCAGAGTTTACGGAGATGACCGAAAAAAAATGGTTATTGCCCGTAAAAAGCAAATGAAATACAAATTCGAAATAAAAGAATTATACGGATATAGATCTTTTGCTGTTTAAAATTGTTGCTGACGGAAGCTTTTTTGAAAAGTTTTCTTTATGTTGTTCAACATTTTCAACGGAGGTCCCATATTGTGAATGATTTTCACAAAGCATACATAAAAGCTTTCATTTCATTGGCTGTTTGTATCAACCAGGAATCGTTCAGAATAAAATGGCGCTATCTTTCCAGTGCATGTCCTGGGTTTATCGTTGTAAAACCCTTGGCTAAAATGTCAAAAGATCAAAGTTTTTTTTTCATTCAAAGGAACACAATTATACTGTAGTTTAACAAAAAGGATTGAAATAACACATACAGTAAGTATAACTATTGAAACAGTGATTTCTTTAGAAAATGCATTGATACTCTGATAAAAGACTGCTTAAATGAATTGTCTGTGAATAAAGCCAAGTCGATGTCTTTTTGTCTAATTTTGCACTGCAAGATGATGCTATAATTGTTTAGTATTTTATTATAAAAACATTGCTTTTGGAAAATCATACAGGATGAAATTTTATATGAGTGACAGATTAATATGAACCTTAGCTTTCTAGTGTGTGTGTTTAAGTTCTGGTCAGGATTTCCATCAAACAATAACTTAAAATTTAAATGCAAAAGTTAAAAAGGACAACATAGTTTAACAGAATAGTAGTTATGTTGGACTTCATACAAAAACATATATTCAAGAGCAGTTTAGTAACTACATTTTCATACAGAGAATCTATATGAATTCAAAAATAAATATTTTCTGGCGTAAATTCACAAAACATATACTACTTTTTTCATAAAGTGTACAAACTATTTGGCAATACGGATGTTGTTTGATATACCATATTTTTTTAACTCATGAATTCAACAACATAATTAAAAAGAAAAATTGTATCGGATAAAAATATCAAGCACTTAAAGGACCTTTAAAATATAACAGGGGTCATTTTTTCAAATTTGATAAAAGGCTGCATAACTTGATTTAGGGGTAGATCACTACATTCATGTATTTAAATAAAGTGTAAAAACAGAGAAATTTTTAAAAACATATCAAGTATGATGAATTATTTGTATAATACATTAGAAATTGACTCAATCATGCATAATGTTTTCAACGCTTTTCCGGAAATGACCTTTTGATTTGCTTGAACTTCACAAAAACTTGTTTAATGTTTGCGGGAATTAGATAAACAAGTCCTGGAACATGACGTCAATGTTTGAAACTAAAACTTACAGCCGATCTCATCGGCAAGTTCCGTCCCGTCTGAGGCGGGCATGTCGGTCGTGAAGCAGGTCTATTTGTTTCCGACAAGGATTCCGGAAATGTTCGTTGATATATCGGATATTTTCCACTTGTCGTTTTAATTTGATTATTTCTTCGAAATGTTTCGGTCCGTATGGAATACACAAAAACAAAACAATCCGCCCACAAAGCATAACCATCTTTCCAGTATTCCTGATCCTGTAAAAAAACAATAACATTCAACGATCAAAACGTAAATTAGGATGAAACTAATTTTATCTAAAGGTGGGGTGTTTAAGATTCATTGAAGCATCACTTTTTCGTCAGACATGGAAACTTGGACAGAGGAATGTGGGCATGAAACAGTGTTACGACACATGAAGATTTAAAATTGTTTTTAAAGGTAATGCTAATATAGAATCACCGAGCAGTTTTATCTGCAAGATGAGGGCCGACATGAATTACATATACCTGTCCTGCTGTGTCGAGGATCTCCAGTCTGACGTCATCATCGTCAACTGTCGTCTGCAACTTGTAAATACTCTCTGTAAAATACAAACATGGCATCAGAGCATCAAAAAATTAATAAAAGTACAAGCTTTAGAGAATCAAAATTCCATTCAGAAAAAAGTACATAAAAAATTTCCGTGAGATCTTTTTTTAAATCTAAAAATTCATCAATATGTAATTCCACACACACTTTCCTTCTAGCGTGTTTCCTTTAGATAAGGCTTTTTGGATTTAAGATATATGATTGCTTCAAAATGCCCTTGAAGAAAAAATATTTATTTTGATAAGAAGGTGTTTCAAATTCAAGTTTATAAAGCTAATTTTTCCTCCTACAATATGCATTTTTCTAACAATCGATTGATGGCTTTCCGGTTTTTGCTAACCGTAATTAATTCAATCTCTTAGAGAGTCTTCGTGTGTTTGCGAACCCTTAATTAGCAAGATCTCTTTTGAAATCAGAACTGACGTTCAGAAAAAAAGAACACACGCCAGCAAGTCGAACAAGAAAGAATATAAATCGTTCACTTCAACAGAATAAAATCTACACAAGATTCTTTAATCAAACTTCGTTAAATATTATACGGAAAGTACTAGTATTAGCATTTACTTGAGGTGGAACATATCGTATTCAATGTCTTTATCACAAGCGTTTATTGGGGGGACAAATGTTCCTGGATTTTGTTGATCACCATTACCCACGAATTTACATCCCCTCAAAAACGTATTTTCTCAAAGTAACTATTCATGCACTTACAAGTTGTAACTTACGAAATTTAGTATGTACATGAACCATTTAAATCACCCCTTTATGAATTACAATGCATATGTATGTTATATTTGTAGTTTGTTATATGTATCGTTTTTTTTTTCTTATTTCCTTTATCCAATATTTGTGAAATATAGAATAATCCTAGTTCTATGGCTGAGGTCATTAAGAAAATCTGAACAACTCTTTTGATATAAGAATAGAACGTACTAAGTTGATGAATCAAAAACTTTTCATTGCAAAAGTGAAACTGCTCATTTCAGTCAAAATTAATAAAGTATATCCTTGCTGAAGGATTGAGTTCACTGGGCTAAAGAAGCAAATAAGTAATTTTCAAAGATTTTAAGGCTGGTTTTCATCAAGGCAGATTGAAAGAGAAAGTAAAATAATTAATATTTGAATTTTCGTTTGAAATCTCAGAAGAAAAAAAATATTGTGGGCACAGTCATTAAAATCTGGAGAAAATAAAAAATTGAACGCAAAGACGAAAAAATCATTTAAAATTTTTTCCACCTTTTGTTGGCTCAAGTGGCTTGTATGTCCCTGTAAATAGTTTTGCCCCGTCCGTCCGTCTAGTTTTTTTTTTTTTCCTCAAAAACTTCAGTATTGCTCGTTACTTTTGATTGAACAAAGCTAGGGCTTTCATAATTCATCTGTGTATTCCAAATGACAAGTCCTCAAATATTTGATTTTAAGACCTTGACCTCAGAGTTTGACCCATTTCTGCAAGAATTTATTCAGCTTTAGCCTTGCCCATAACTTTATTTGAATACTAGTAGTTGAGCATAAAACAAGTTTATATTTACTTATCACATAAGATGAGGTCACCCGTGGGTTTCCGACGATGGTAGTTGAGACGAGTTCTTTCAAACTTTACACATGTATTCGATACTATTCATTACGACAATGTCTTTCCATAGATAGAAATACATTTGTCATTTTAATCTTGACCTTTGAGTTTGACCCATTTTTAATTACTAATTAAAAAAAAAAAAAGATTGGGACATCACGTTTGAACAGTTTGTATTAGGGCCTTTATATTCCACGAATGTATTCCTTTTGACAAGGCCTTTCTTTGTACACCAACAATTTTGACTTTGACCTTTGAGTTTGACCTACTTTTGAAAAATAAAAATATCAAATTAAGTCATACTCAGTATCTTTTTAACAGTGGGTACTAGTGCTTAAAATTATAAATTTGTTTTTCTTATGGTAAGGCCTCCCCCTCCCCGGGAACTCTTTAACTGACCTTTTGACTTTGATCTTAGGATTTGACCTACATTAATGTGGGCATGGTTGGTGTTTTGGCTTTCTTATTTCATAGGTATATGCATTGTGATATTAATTGAGACGAGTCCTATCTTTTGGTAGCAACATTTTTCATCTTTCGACCTTGGAGTTTGACTTGCATTTGAGAAACTTCAACCTTCGTCAAAACCTGCCATACGGGACCATCAGTGTTTCACAAAGACACAAACACGTAATGAAAACGTATATTGAAAAGTAAACAACTGTTTTTGCCCCCCCCCCCCCGTGGTGCCAAAATTGGCAATCAAAGTTTAAAATAGAAAAAAAAATCCCAAAAGGGTGGGGCTTTGCCTTGTTTTTAAGTCAAATGCATGACAAGTAAAGAGCTACGGGTATTAAACTTCATCGAAAATTTTATGAATGACATTTTATAGAAAATCCGAAATCAAACTGGCTATAAAATTTCTTTTGCACCAGAATATCTGATCTGTTACTTGTTCAGTGTTATGAATGTCTGATAAATATAAAAACATTGATAGATAAATATATGATATATAAACTGCTAGATGTGCGAGAAAAAATACCCTACACCTTTGATTTTATGAAATAAACACATTCTTCATTCAAAGTTCTTTAATATTTTTTCCTTTACTTCGGAGCATATCGTTATCTTGTTGATGTGTACGTACGTTTATTACGAAAAGTTCGCGAGGCAACAGACAGATTTCATATCAGAGATTCAACGTATTCATCAAAACAGACAAAAAAGTGAATACTCCTTCTCAAATGTAAAATTGCTGAAAAATATATTTATTTACAAAAACATTCCTTAAGCCATTTAGTTAACTTTTGCCTATATCAAAAGCCCCCCCAGGTCTCGATTTATTGAGACGGAAAAAAAACAGAATTTTTACAATATTTTCGCAGCATAGTTAAAGTAAACGCATTAACCTCTAACAAGTTCGAAGAAAATAATGGTGTATATCATAAATCTCAGAAAAAAAAATTGTTGTTTTAAAATTATCTTTTATCTTAATTTTTTGGAAAATCTAATAATTTCACAAACAGTTTTCTAATCTTACTAAACGCAAATTTACAAAAGGGGTGCACGAACTCAGAATTATGATAAATTGCGCTCAAATTTCTACCATTAGAAAATATATAAATCTATATATAACCCCTTCCTACTGCAGATATACATTATACTAAGTATTTTATGAATGGCGAAAAAGATATAGTTCAAGCATTATTTTACATCTTTGTAGATAATGCTTGTATCATGAAATCCTCATTGATATAACATATATTTTCTATATACATTTTCATTATTTCACAATCTAACAGAGCGCTGTATGCCTGCCCTTAAGATAAAATTTAAGGTGTAACTTTCAAAAAATCTCCACTGGGCAATTTATTGTTCTAGAAACCCCATCGTCTTGCATGTTAACATATTTTATTCGACGTATCGATTTATCAAGGCACACGATGTGTTACAACGCATTCAGATATACAACTTTATTAGCCCTTTATCGTATGAATTTACCAGTTTACCAATTTATCATATGTTAGAGCCTGTTTATCTAAGAAATAAACTCTCAATACAATAGAAATATACAGAAAAGATCTTGAAATGTATCACCTGATGTTCTTCCAGAATTTATCGCACTACAGCGACTAGAAAATGAAATACGAATTACCTGTTTATACGTATAACGGGCTTGATATTATATTTTTCCGGGGGGGGGGGGGGGGGGGGGTCTCAAAATCTCGAACAAAAAATATTTTTTCAGTATGATTTCTGACGGAGACATTGGTCATGTATGTATACTTGCATAAGTTTTTGATCAAAATAAAATATCTTTACCTAAAAAAAATTCTTCAAACCCTAAAATAAAAACCAGAATCAGGATGACGAACCCATACAAAGAAAGAAAAAAATAGGGAAAAATGTAGCCCCTTTTTATGCGATCATTCGCCTAACGTGACGTCATCACCACTGGTATCAATTTTAATCATTTCAAATGATAAACGTTTTACAATGTAGATATATAGATAAGAATCATCAAAGTTTAGGGTCATTGGCCTCAGAACCATATTCATCTGCGTTTTGTGTAAAGGTTTATGATTTATGAAACTTGCTCACATAACTTTATGAGGCACCTATAAACAAATATCCCCGTCGGTTCGTTTTTGAAGTGGGTCATGATGTCATGTGATGTAAGAGGTCATAGCATGGAATGATTCATAAGCAGATCGCTGGCCCAAAAGTCTAGTCTGTGACGTATAATTTACTCTAACTTCCTTACCCTTACGAGGGGTGATCAAAAAGTTCGTGAACTACATGTATCTCTATATCTACATAACCACCATTCAGATTAGAATGAATTGGGTACACACATAGTCATACACAAGGTCTATAAATAGCATATGCTTAATAAAGTTTTTCTCCTTGTTTGTGACGTCATAATGAAAAAATGTCGTCACTATGTAGGTCACTTGTGACGAAAAATGGTTGTCTCAGTAGAACTCGTTCAATAAACGACTGTACAATTTATTGTATATCTTAGAAATCCCTTTGCAGTATCATAAAATAATTTGTACACAGTTTATTAAGATAAATGAGTTCCTATAAATTCAATTAATGATTGGATTGATTGTTTCAGTGAAGGACGGCAGATGGTTAAAAATGGTTAAAAATGATACTTATCATTTTGCCCAGTGAAAGCAAGTTTGAAAAGATATTTAAGCAATTTGCTATCAAAGACCTCCAATTTACACTTTGAAATATAGCTGAATATTTGAGCAATAACGTAATTATTAAATACCTAAGATATCGTTTACTTAAGATTTTGAACATATTAGATATGATAAAAAGGAGGCACCCATTTTCTATCCACCTTGAATAAAGCTCTCTACCGAGACAGAAGATTTGTGTTTTAATGGTCGCCATGCATATTTTTGGAAAGGATATTCTTATCCACTCATTCTATTGCCAAGATTTGACCATTTCTGACAAATGAACTGTTCTTGTCATAAAAATTAACTCACATGAAAAGAAATATAAAACTCAGAAAAATCTTTCAACTTTCAACTTTTGTGACAGAACGCTACGGAGGGGGGTCACGTGACCGCCAATATCACGTACGTGATTCGCGCATGGTTGATTTGCATTAAAATCGGAGAGAATTAATTTAAAATATAATCAACATTAAAACCAAATATTGTTTCTTTTACGGAAGTTATTCAATTAGTTCGCGAACTTTTTGATCACCCCTCGTATAGGTTATCAGTGTTAACTTTTTACAAGAGGCCCATGGGCCACATCTCACCTGAGATGCTTTGAACATTCTGTTCTTTACCAGATTTCCCCCTTGTAATACATACCGGTATTGTGACCCCACCCTACCCAATTGATCATAATTTAAACAATTTGAAATCTACACTACCATAGGATGCTTTGATTCAACATTGTAAAACTTTGATTCCCCATTGTGGCCCCGCCCAACCCCCGGAGGTCATGATTAGAACAATTTAGAATCTACACTAACCCAGGATGCTTCCACATAAGTTTCTGCTTTTCTGGCCCAGTGGTTCTTGAGAAGAAGATTTTTCCTATATATTGCTATGTAAAACTTTGATTCCCCATTGTGGCCCCGCCCAACCCCTGGGGATCATGATTAGAACAATTTAGAATCTACACTACCCCGGGATGCTTCCACATAAGTTTCAGCTTTTCTGGCTCAGTGGTTCTTGAGTAGAAGATTTTCAAAGATTTTTCCTATATATTGCTATGTAAAACTTTGATTCCCCATTATGGCCCCACCCTATCCCCCGGGGGTCATGACTTTAACAATTTAGAATCTACACTACCCCGGGATGCTTCCACATAAGTTTCAGCTTTTCTGGCTCAGTGGTTCTTGAGTAGAAGATTTTTAAAGATTTTTCCAATATATCTTTATGTAAAACTTTGATTCCCCATTGTGGCCCCACCCAACCCCTAGGGGTCATGATTTTAAGAATTTAGAATATACACCACCCAAGGATGCTTCCATATAAGTTTCTGCTTTTCTGGCCCAGTGGTTCTTGAGAAGAAGATTTTTAAAGATTTTTCATATATATTTCTATGTAAAAATTTGATTCCCCATTGTGGCCCCATCCTATCCCCGGGGGTCATGATTTTAACAATTTAGAATCTGCACTACCTAAGGATGCTTCCACATATAAAGTTTCAGCTTTTCTGGCCCAGTGGTTCTTGAGAAGAAGATTTTTAAAGATTTTTCCTATATATTTCTATGTAAAACTTTGATTCCCCATTATGGCCCCGCCCTATCCCCGGGGGTCATGATTTTAACAATTTAGAATCTGCACTACCTAAGGATGAAACCATGTAAGTTTCAGCTTTTCTGGCCCAGTAATTCTCGAGAAGAAGTTTTTTAAAGATTTTTCCTATATATTTCTATTTAAAACTTTGATTCCCCATTGTGACCCTGCCCTATCCGCGGGGGTCATGATTTTAACAATTTAGAATTTATACTACCCCAGGATGCTTCCACATAAGTTTCAGCTTTTCTGGCCCAGTGGTTCTTGAGAAGAAGATTTTCTAATGACTCCACCCTATTTTTGTCTTTTCTTGATTATCTCCCCTTGTGAGGGGACTTCGCCCTTCATTTTCACAATTTAAATTCCCCTTTACCTAAGGATGCTTTATACCAAGTTTGGTCAAAATTGGCCCAGTGGTTCTTGAGAAGAAGTCGAAAATGTGAAAAGTTTACAGACGGACAGACAGACAGACGGACGGACGACGGACAAAATGTGATCAGAAAAGCTCACTTGAGACTTCGGCTCAGCTGAGCTAAAAAAGCTTGAAAATAAATAACATGGTGCTTATACGCTTCCGTACTGGAATACTAAGCTCGAACAATTTCTCTGGAGTTCAGGCAGTGTAGGATTTAACATCTTCTTTAATACCTAATTTTCCGGCTACTCGTAATTCTTTAACTGTCTGTCTGTTAAATTTATCGCCCCTTGGTTTGATTAATTCCTAATCACTCGGCGTCAGAGAGGATTCAAGTAGACAAGGGTTAAAACCAACTTCCTTAAATCCAAGGTAATCTTGATAATGTGTTCACAATTAATGAACAAATACACCGTCTAATTAGCTTGTAAAATTTGTAAAGTGCAGAGGAAATCGCCCGAATCCTCTCTGTTTAGAACAATAACTACAGAGGAATTCCGATCTGTATTGGTTTAGGAGCATGTTCGTGAGTTTTCCCAGCTGTATGTCAAATGTTATCAGATTGTGTTGGTTTTATCGCTACAGAAACATCTTCATCAGATAACTTTATCCCTAAAAAAGATCGGGGTCAAAATTAATTAAAACTTGTAACCGCTGACTTTTTTTGGGGGGGTGGGGTGGGGGGGGGGGGGGGGGGGGGGGGGATAAAATGGGAATGAGAAAATACTTGTATCGTTTTAGGAAGAGGTGCTGACAGGAATTAGTTGAGAGAGAGAGAGAGAGGGGGGAGAAGAAAGAAAGTGTATTCATCGTTGAATGAAGTGATGTTCACATTATTGATAACCTAGTTGTTCAACACGACAAGACAATTTTAAACCTAAAAATTTCTATTGAGACTGGATTTTTCCAATTCACTCACAAATTTAAACTTATAAATCCCTTAATTCCAGTGATGTCAGAGTCTTGTCACGTAACAACAGATTCTGTGGGTGTATTTTCACTCTGATAAGATTTTCTTCATTTTTTAATCGTCATTGATTTTAACATTTTATCACTGCAGCAAAACTGAAACGAGGCCAAGGTAAAACAAAACTGATATCGTAAAATCCAGGTTGTGACGTACGCTTATTGGCAAATCAGTGTATTAATGTTAGGATAAAAAATTTCTATTACACGCTTAAGAATCAAGCTTAAGAGCTTTTATTAATATTAAGCGCTTTGTTTTGGGAGCATTCCAGAAATATTATAACAAATATTTTCAAAAAAAGAAACAGTTAATTAGCGAAATCTGAAGTAATGATATTAAAAACTGCTGTGTTGTGTTTTATTTTAGCTCTATAGCTCTAAAAATCTGGAATTCCAGTAGAGCAGCTTTCTCATTTCACTGTTGATAATCAGATACATTATGTTAAATATTGTCTATAGAATTTCATGGTATCTCTGTTGATAGCGTCATTATCATTAATATAAGTCTAAAACATATCACAAAAAAAATAATAAAAACCCTAATAAAACCTCCCCTTTTAATGTTAATGAAAGTCATATTTGACGTTTGTAAACAGAAGCGCATCATTTTTCATTTTTCCTCAATCGGGGCGGATCCAGGAATCTTAATAATATAGGGGGGGATTAGTTGGGCTCGAGGCAAGGGGGTCGGAACAAATCCTCGAAAGCTCTCGGACTGGAGTAAGCTTATTTCTTTTATTTCAATTGCTTATGTTGCCAAAACATTTGATTAACAAACTTTCTTTTTTGGTTTTATGGTAACAGGGGGGGGGGGGGGTTGGTGGGTACCTTTCCTTAATCCGCTCAAAATCCTGGACTCCCTGTTTATGAGCGTTTGAAGTACAGTGTAATCACATATTAACGGACTTACCTAAAGTTGGACTATATTCTCCAATGAAACGTTTCGTCAAGTATCGCACCGTCAAAGCTGAAAAAAGTTGATTTTTATTTTATAACCAATTCTCTCTCTCTCACTGTCTCGCTCCATCTCTCTATCTCTCTATGCACCTTTAAATTAATCATATGGAAATCAAATGAAAAATAGTTACAAAATATTTTTAAACTTTTTTTTTTTTAATAAAGTTTAGCTCACCTGTTTTGCCGACCCCCGGGCATCCCAGGACCACGATCTTACACACGCTGTTGTCATTGATTGACTGACCTCGACCCCTGACCCCGTTTGACCCCGCTCCTCTGTAGTTCATCACAACGACATTCACGCCGTGCACTGTCATTTAGATCCGCCTCCTTGTTTCCCAAATGTCACAATTTTTAAGCCAAAAAAAATCACAAGTTTTTTTGTTTTTTTTTTATCTTTGTACAGAATAATTTATATAGGATAAAGTTTGGACGACACTTTTAATCCATCGATATTGATGAAACTCCTTATGAATATGTTAGAACTGAATTATTTCGTAGAATATCCATAGGAAAAAATCAAAATGTCTCATGGAATATTTCTTGCCGACTATTTTTCTGAGTTTGCGGTTTGCCCTCACACAAAAAGCAGTGGCCGTGTGCCTTTTGTATACCGTGGAGATCCAAACTATATGCCTCATACGTCACGGAGAAACAAACCGTTTGTCTCAACTGTCAAAAGCAGTTTTGTCTTCTGAGACTTCTCTGAATTTCCTCCTCCGCTCTTCAAATTTAATAAAATTCGGAAATTTAAAAAGGGTATATATGCATATTTTAATTTACTTCTGACGAAATCATGTACGTAGATCCACACCTTTTGTTTCGTTAAAAAAAATGAATAATTGTGTAATTCGCTGTGGGATTTCAAATTATTAAACATAAATATTTTTGAAAAACAGCTCAATAAACAAAAAAATTATAAACTTCCATAATCCTTCGTAAATGATTAATGCATAAAGAAACGCATTTTTTTTTCTTTATCTCGAGGTATCAAAAAAAAAATAAATAAACAATATTCACCATGCAGTACCTTCTGACCCTAAGGATCCGTGAAACAGACTGATTATATAGAGTGGAAATTACCAAACTTCTGTTACCATTTCAAATTAACCCTGGCCCGTGTGCACCGTAGCCGTTAACTACCGGTTTCTGAAGAGAGATCAAATGTTTATAAGATAATTCTCAGCCTTTAACAAAACCCCCGCTGGTTTCTGCCTCCTACATCATTCTCACCAAAACCGACAAATTTTAAAGACGTTCTTTATTTCGCCATTAAACAGTTAAAGAATGTTTACATTTTGAAATTAGTTTTGTAAATCTAAATTCGCATATCCAATTTAACTTTAAAAGAGAAGTAATTTATCGCTAGGAATCTATACAATATATTTAGTGTCTAACTTATGTAGGTGTTTATAAAGGAAAAGTGATTGATGAACAGTTCTGATCTACAAACAAAGAATTGGATATCTACAGAACTTAAAAACAGGAAATTTCGTAACATGGGCACTTAACTCAGTAACTGAAATCGCTGATTAAAAATTTATCCTTAAATCAACACTTATTAAAAGGTAATGAGTAATGAGTCCCTAAAAATGCCATTTTAACACAAGACTGGGGTCTACACATAAAAATATATATATGTAAGAATTGTCAAATTTCCAATTTTTCAAAAAAATTAAAATTCTACTCACGGGGCATGATAGGCCGCGCTCTATACATCGTCATGTAAGTTTCCCTCATTCATAAATCTCTTTATCCCTCTCCGCTAACTGATAAGAGCATTTTTTTTTTAATGTTTTCCCTCAACGGAATTTGAAGTGAAATCTTTTTAAAACCAGGTTCTAAAATATTTTATCTTTAGAACCTCTGTAACGATTGCCCCTCAGCGCGGGGTTAATTCCTTTGGAAGACCGGGCTCGTTTTATCATTTTTCGGTCGCTATTTTAGAGTTTTACTTACTTTAAAGATAATTGTTTATTGAATGGCCCCGGATTTCCGATAAGTCTGTGGTGTAAATGATCAATCCGTCAACTGAGTTACCAGAGACCTTTAATGACCGGCTTTCTTTGAAGTGTGTATCTATATGTTAAATCAATCAGCAGGGATTCTTAGCCCGAGGTTATCTTTAACACTCCCCATTCCTTTTCTTAGTTTTCTTAGTTACATGTACAAAACCCCCTTTTTCGTAATCAAAGTGTATGAATTAACCTTTAATGAATGGATTCTCCCCCTTTTTTTGCTTACTTTTTTCATGTAAGTTGAAAGCTGAAGAGCTACGTACCTGCGTTCAAATATAAATTAACCCCTGAGCTTTCTGTTACCTTTTATTTCGTTTTTGGATTCTGGAGACATTTTAGGGGTTTATTCTGGGCCTATTTTGAAACCGGAGGAACCTAGGGTCGTGAGTCCGGCGCCCTGAATTTAAGAGGGTACAAACATATTTTCTTGACAGGGTGTTGTGGTGCATTATATATATTTGGTTGATATCGTACAGATTCAACTTTAACTGTTACTTCAGAAAATTCTCTGCGAATCACACACATGACATTAACCAGACTGATCGTTATAGATACATATTCATTTGCACTTTGAAAAACTTGATGCTCTCGGGGGATTTCAAGTACAAGTATTAGTCCGAAGTATCTGACGTTTTCCTGACGTGCCATGAAAATATCTAAATCGTTAAAAAAGCCTGGAAATCATCAGATACATATATTTCGGACTAGTACAAGTACATGCATTTAAAGAGATTTTCTTTTTCCTTGTTCATCGTTCATTGAAAAGATACAGGATGAGAAAAGCACAGAATTAGAATTTTACTTTTGGAGTCTTTGACACGTTATGGGCGCCTTAGTAGGGGGTGGGGGGGGGGGGGGGATGAGGGGTTGTTGTCGACACTTTTTTGACTGGCATTAATATTACCTGACTCATAATATAACCCAGTCTGATTTACCGCTAAGAAGATTATGACATTATGAACGTGCTAAGACTCAGGAGTTTGATTAATATTAATCTATAATTATCTATTGAAATAAGTACTATTACTGATATTAATATTTCAATAAACGGAGAGTGCTTTTGACTAACTTCTTTAATTACCTATGCATCCGTGAAATGTAGAAGATCAAATGTAACAGACGGCTGTATGCCTTCCTAACCTCGACTCATCAAGTGAACGATACCAGTGCACACAAATCACAAGGATTATCTCCCCTGGGTCTCTAAGCCCTCATTATTTTTATATCATCATTAGTGAGTTCCTTTTCGTGTGAATGACCTCAACATTCACCTGTGCACTCTTTGTGTATCATCCATCCGCAGAACAAAGAAGTTCGAATGAGTTCTTCGTTTGAAGAGGGTGATAAATCGTAATATCGCTACCTATACGTGTAAGCACATCTGGTACATGTGGCAAAATTAATTAAACTTAGCAAGGAGCGGATCTTACAATTTAAAATTGATACATCCCAAAGAATAAAAAAAATAGGAAAATAGATTTAATAAAACAAGAGTATATTTCAACAATTATAAACAAATAAATATCTAAGAATATATAAGAATTAATGAATGGTTCGTAATTTGTCAGCAGTTGGTGCACTTTTTTCCATGTTTCAGGAAAGTCCTCGGGAAGGGAATAGGAAATATGGATGAGTCGCCATTTCCGCTTCCGGACGGAATGTCGGATCCCGACCAGTGGCGTTTCTGGGGCATTTTATACCGTCTCCCAGGAACGTCCAACAGATGAGAGGAGTACATGTGGTTCACTTCCGTTATTTCCTCCGACACACGTTTCACTTTTGTAGGCAAGACACAGGGGTCTTCATAAGCCCACGGATGTTTATATGCCTGCAGTTTTGTCGAGAATTCCATTTTAATGTCTTTGGTAAGCTTTCTGTCGGTCCTGTCCTTTATGGAGCTGGACAGTTTCGCTCGTTTTATTGGAGTAGCGTCATCTTCACTGTCCGCGAGAGAGAATCCAGTGGAGGAAATCACACGCTTCGCTCTCCGTCTGATCTCCATATATTTCTCTTTGATTTCATTGTCCTGCAATTATAAAATATGTTCATAAAATTTAAAGAAAATATTTATATATACTGATTGATTAAAGAGTTTTAAAGAGGAGCGTTGGGGTTGGGGCCCAAAGCCACACCAAAACACGATTTATTAATATTAATGTTGGATACATGTACAAAAGAGGGTCTTTCCCCATAAATCCGCCCGTGAATTTATAAGCAAAAATAAACAGTGTCCCAATAAAGAATATTGTAATTGTCAGCGATAATTTTGTAAAAATCTTTTGAAGGTATTAAAATAACAAACGGAATCAGGACAACTCGCCCCCAAGACAAGTCGCCCCAACACTTCTTAAGACAACTCGCCCCCAATTTAGGACAACTCGCCCCCACTCAAGACAACTCACCCCACTATTTATTTTCTTGTGAACTCCAAGGAAAAAAATACCTGTCATTCAATTATGTATATTTTATATGCAAATTTAAATCATAAACAATACTTATAGTTATAATAGCTAGGTTATTTATTTTTGTCCAGCATTCTAGCAAACATGATACGGAATAGGACGCCATTGATTTACATGTATTTGTTGTACATGTACACCCGTCCTACACATCGACGGGATAAGGGAGAAAACCGCTAGATTTTTTCACACTTATGCAGAAATATGACGTTTTTAAGAACAGCCGAGACGTTCCTCAATAATATATATTTTTTCTCAAATTTTGTCATTGAAGCATTTCTACTTTAACGTTTACTCACCAAAAAAAAAAAAAAAATGTGATACCTTACCAGGCATTTGTGCGAGATACCAGAGGACGACATTTCTTATAAAATCCTTTAAGAAAAAAAAATAGTTTGCCAAAATAACATTTTTTGTGTTTAAAAATTTTAAAAACAATTAGAAACCGGTTTAGAAATTATAATTTTGTAATTATAGTTTTGTATATTTTTCTTACATTATGAAGATATAAATAAATAGGTTTATTCAGGATACAACTTTGGGCAATATAATAGCCCATCAGTTTACAAAATGACAAATATGACATACAACATATAATAATAATACAACATACAAAAAATAAACCAAAGCCCCATCCCTCTCTTTTCATCTCTTTCAAATGTAGACTTTCCCTTTAAATACTGACCTTCTTTCTGAGTGACTCTGTCTTCCTCTTTAGTCGGTGTAACTGGCTGCTCCACACCTTCATCTGAATCGTCTCTGACCGTTTCGGGGGGCTCCTCCTTCTGGGGGTCACTTCCGGTTGAATCAGGCCGGATTTCCTCTTCGTCGGGCTCAACTTTTTCCTCGGAGTCGGAGAGTTTCTCCACAAAACCACGGCAGATTTTCGTGGACTTTGTTGATATATTTCACAATATGAAGAAGAAATGGTCGTGTTATTCCTCTCTTTTTGCCTCTCCATGTTTCTGGCCTGTGGACTTGCAGACATGTGCGACATGGTCTGTCGTAAGTAATGAAGGGGGAGCTGGCGGTGTGACACGCTGAATTTTAGCATTTTACTGGCAGATTTTTCCAAACAGAAGTGACAATGTCCAAGGGATTTATATAGACCGCTAGGAAAAACACAAGCCTAATCTCGTATCATTGTTGTTAAAAGTTAATTGGTCGGCATGGCGTAATTAAGTCATTGAAGAATAATTAACCTCTAGCGTGAAGTCCTAGATAATTAATACTGAGTACTCAACAGATTGTTTAGTTAATTACTGCTCTCCAAAGCCAAGCAGACTTATGATTATTAGAAGGCGTCGTTAAAGTCGCAATTGAAGTTAATTTCGTACTAAGATCAATTGAAGTTGTGAAAACATAATATTCACTGTTTATGCCCTAAATATTTTACTACATGTATCTTCACAGTAACTCAATATAAGTCTTGAATTTCATCATTATCAAACTTTATTATCTTAATGTATAAATTTCTTTCTGATTAAAAATACCTTTTTGAATACAATGGCAACACAGTTATAAATGTAACTATTATGTCTAAAACGTAATTAATGTAAAATATGTTATACATTTATTTCCACTATGAAGGTATATACTTACTATAATGTTATTAACTAATTATATATATGACATTACTACATTTTTGTATTTTTATGCGCCCGGATCGATAGATCCCGGGCGTATATTATTTCTGTCCTGTCTGTTTGTCTGTTGTCAACTTTAACCTTCGCCATAACTTTTGAACAATAATAGATAGGGACTTCATATTTGGTATGCATTCTCCACTAATAAAGTCCTTTCAATTGACATCAGGGTCAATAACCTTGTGACCTTGACTGTGACCTAAATGCTAAAAATAGCTTTTTCCACTGTTTGTCATAACTTTTTAACCATAGGAGATAGGGACTTCATATTCACAGGCACCTGAAGTATGGATAATACCCCCCTTTTTTATGAAAAAAAAAATGTAAGAGTGTATATTATCTCAAAAATATAAAAATTTCCCCGTCAAACACATCTATATGTGAAAATTAGCGACATCAATCAACCAAACTTGTAAGAGATTTATTAGGACCCGACACTCCAAACCACACTTTAAGTAGATATGTTTTTTGCAGAGAGCAGATTAATATCTGATTTGAATTATGCAAGTAGTTGTAGAGTGTTTCGGCTATTAAGAAGCCTCATCAGGGGTCACGGACATAAATCATGGTGTTTGTTTTAGGTGAGACCGGATTATCTCGTCACCTATATTCTTGTGTTTGCTGTAAGCAATGATTGGTTGAGAATTAAATAAAGTTTTGCATTCTGGATTTCTAAGAATGGTGTTCCAATATTTTAGAATTCGTTTTTTCAGTCCTTTAACGCAAGGGTTAAATTTAGTAACCAGTACTGTAGGGTTACGTAATGACTGTTCTTTAGACTTTTTGATGATGAGTTTTGATCGGTTTGTGTTGACCGTTTCCTTGATAATAGGATCAATTTCCGAAGTAGAGTAGCCTCGCTTTGATAAGTGCGTCTTGAAGTCATTAAGTGTTGCATGTAATATTTCAGGGTCAGTGGTGTTTCTTGCATGTCTAATGCATTCTCCTTTAATGAATCCCTTAAACACAGCTGGGCTATGAGCGCTCTGTCTGTGTAGGTACTAAAAGTTATTTGTTGGTTTGATAAACGACTTGATATCAAGTTTGTTAAAATTTTGAAATTTCTGTCCTTTATAAACTGTAGTATCAAGGAAGTTGACAGCAGATGGAGAAATTTCAAATGTAAATCTAAGATGCTTGTGACAGTGATTGCCGATATTAAAGAATTCTTCTATCTCTGGTTGCGTTCCATTGAATATTATGAAACCGTCATCACGGTATCTGCCGTGGAAGACAATTTTGCTGGCATGACGAAATTGTGCCATTATATGCTTTGTGATTTGATACATTCTGATGTCACAGATCTCTGGACTGGGGACTGCCCCCATACTTGCTCCTATTATTTGTTTGTAATATTTTCCGTCGAATTCAAAGTAATTGTTTTCCAAGACGCATTTCAGTAAGAAGTTTAGATCCTCAGGGTCCGGATATGGAATGTCTAATTGCGTTTTATTGGCCTGTGTGTAAGCCTCATTTACTGATGAGAGAAGTTCGTTGAATTCCATGTTTGTGTACATGCTCGTCACATCATAAGTAATTAATAATGCGTTTGTTGACAATGTCAGGCCTTCGATTTTGGTGATAAAGTCCGTAGTGTCTTTGATATAAGTTGATTGTTTTTGTACAATGGGTACAAGAAAGTAATCGCAATATTGTCCTATTTTCCTCGTTGGCGTATCGCATTGCGAGATAATTGGTCTACCAGGTGGTAATTTCCTAATGCTGCACTGACCGTTTATTAGAGCATTGTAAATGTTTGCTGGTATTTTGTGGGTTTTCGGTAAAAGGTATAAATGCCCACATTTGAGTGAAGGTTTTTTGTCATTAAGAAATTTGTAAGTTTCTTTGTCCAGTGACCCATTTGAATGCATTTCGGCAAGTTTATTTTGAATGTTTTCATGCAGTTTGAGCATGTTGGGTTCAGATACTTGCATATAGTGTTTAGATTGCAGTTGGCTTTGTGCTTCTAAGACATACTGGTCTTTGTTCATGATGACAATTGTGTTGCTTTTATCTGCTTTTTTAATAATAACAATGTCGTTGTTATTTTTAACCGTGTAATAAAAATACACGTGTATTTTTATTATACCGAATAAGGCCATTCTTTAAACGTGAGAAAAAGTATAATCTGCTTGCATATAACGACATATAGATGTGTTTGACGGGGAAATTATATATTTTTGAGATATTATACACTCTTACATTTTTTTCATAAAAGGGGGGGGGGTATTATCCATACTTCAGGTGCCTGTGTTCATATTCGGTATGCATACTCCACTAATAAAGTCCTTTCAAACGACGACAAGGTCAATGATCTTGTGACCTTGACTGTGACCTATATGCTAAAAATAGCTTTTTCCACTGTTTTTCATAACTTTTTAACCATAGGAGATAGGGACTTCATATTTGGTATGCATACTCCACTAATAAAGTCCTTTCAAACGACGACAAGGTCAATGATCTTGTGACCTTGACTGTGACCTATATGCTAAAAATAGCATTTTACACTTTTTGCCATAACTTTTGAACCACAGGAGATA
This sequence comes from Saccostrea cuccullata, assembly GCF_032062105.1. Taxonomy (NCBI): domain Eukaryota; kingdom Metazoa; phylum Mollusca; class Bivalvia; order Ostreida; family Ostreidae; genus Saccostrea; species Saccostrea cuccullata. The sequence goes on along the minus strand of NW_026931029.1, from coordinate 117 downwards.
GGGACTTCATATTTGGGATGCATACTCCACCGATTAAGTTCTTTCAAATGACACCATGGTCAATGACCTTGTGACCTTGATTGTGACCAATATGCTAAAAATAGATTTTTTGAACTT